>NW_019227527.1:325793-346410 GCF_002742605.1 Olea europaea var. sylvestris | reverse complement strand
GCCCCCCCCCCCCTCCAAAAAAAAAAAAAGAAAAAAAAAAAAAAAACTACTACTTGTCGATTAATGAAGCGTGTAATGTGCATTGCTGCATGCTACTAAACATGATTTGCTCAGTAAAAATTGTAACAAAATTTATTTTGAAATGAACAAACAAAGGGTTTTTTACCATTGGATGCTACAAGGAGGAAACAGATGAGAAGGGCAAAGAAAATGGTGTAGGAAACTTGAGATTTAGCCATTTCCAGTACTGTATATGTATGTTGTGAGATTTTTATTGCTTGTGAGGAACAGAGTAAATGATGAGAGATATATATACTGGTCGTAGGGTTAATTTGGTAATTAGAACCATTGTTGAAGTCTCACTTAATCACTTATAAAGAAATAGAGATTTAAGTCTTTGACATACTTACTTATACTAGGTAGCATGATGAGGATTGATTCAAGAACTTCCTACTTTGAATATAATGTTATAAAAGTATATAAAATTTACTAATTAAACCAAGGATTTGACTTAGAGCATGTTTGGTAGGAATTAAAAGCCAATTAAAATTAATTTTTTGACCGTTATTTCACTATTTCACCTTCATTTTTGAATTATTCTCTCATAGGTAGGACCACTTTATTCTAACGGTCAAAAAATCAATTAACAAAATCCTTACCAAACAAGCACTTAATCAAATCATACTTGGTAGCAAGACTTGCATGAAAACCTCGACTTGCGGATAAGAACACAATTTTAGAATTTCTTTTTCAGTATATTTATCTATAGAATTGGACAATATGATGAACAATATCATAATTTATTTTTCTATCTCAAAATTACTACAGTCCACCATAACTACCAGATAAAATTTCACTAATTGGTCATTATTTGCTAAAGTTGATTAAAAAAAATTCGAGATGTGTAAAGAATTTTCCAGCTTAAGTTGCTGTTAAGCAAGTCATTATCTGATGTTTCATTGCAGAAGTTTTATTTGTTTTTTGTGTGTAAAATTGTTTAGATAGGATTTGTTCAAAACTTTGGACACTTACCCTATGTATCATTACTGACTTTGATGGCCTAAGAACTACCGTCCAAATGGACTAGCAAAAAAATAACTAAATAAATAAATAAATAATAATAATAATAATAATAATAATAATAATAATAATAATAATAATAATAATAATAATAATAATAATAATAATAATAATAATAATAATAATAATAATAATAATAATAATAATAATAATAATAATAATAATAATAATAATAATAATAATAATAATAATAATAATAATAATAATAATAATAATAATAATAATAATAATAATAATAATAATAATAATAATAATATTTTTTTTCCTAGGGGATAGGTGGTTTTTGGTTTTCCATCTTTTTTTTATTTTTTTTTTTGCTTTTTTTATTTTTTTTTTAATTGTTGGCAATGGGAACAAATTTTTGGAATAATTGTAAAAGAGGATATCCCTGAAATTGACAATTTCCACGTAAAACAAAGTCAAACGAACATCAAAAAATACTTTTACTTCAACATTTTCCACGTGAAAAATTTATACAATCAAACACAATAATTTACAATTTCCATGAAAACAATTTCTAGGTAATTCAATTCCTTGGAATTCATTTTCTTTCCATGTAATTTTCCTACTTGTAATCAAACGCACCCTTAGTTTTTGAAATCTCTAAGTTTCTATAATAGTAGTGTGAACCTCGCAAAAATCAAACAACCAACACAATACCCAAGCACATATTCCGTCAAATTTTCGAGCTCCAACTTTAAATAATCTTAACATGCTACCAAAAAAATACCGTTTACTTATCCATGAAATAATCATAAATTTAGCATGGCACTAGGTTAAACTCAAGCCAACAAGAAACAATTTTTCTGGTTGATTTCACAATATTGTGATAGGGCTGGATGGATAGATTAAGCCATTGTTTGACACCCGTTAATTTATTTACTATAAAATCATTTTCAAATATATATTCCCACAATAAAATTAAAAATTTTTCTACTTTTTAACCCCACGTTAAAAATACTATTCAAAACTCATTCTTTTCCCAATTGATGGGAATCAAGCAGGGCTAAGTTATCCAGAGCATTTTACCAAGAAAATATTAAAATACTCAATTTCATTGGAATAATTAATAAATATAAATGTTGACAAAGTCGAGATCATTCTTGAACTCAAAACTTCTACTCTATTTAGTCTATTTCAAAATCTTAGCAACCCTCAACGTTGTGACAAAGAACAATTTGAAGCCTATAGCGCGAGACTTGAGAGATTCAAGGATCTCACTTATGAATTAGTACAAAATATCTTCTTATGGAACATAAAAGTAAGAAAAATTATTGGTAGTAATATTCGCAATTGAAAAATGTAAGTATTTTTATTATATTGCACTTAATTTCTTGATACTTGCGAATATTTTGAAGGTTTGACTTCAAGAAATTGAACGAGGTTCATGCTCGCCCCACCGATTTAGGCGAAAGTTATGCTCATATTAGAGCATATTTATATACAAGGGATCCTTGAATCATAAGCAGAAGATTGAATTGCCATTTCAAACATACACGAAGTCAATGGTCAAAAAAAAAAAAAATGGATAAGGCAATCAGGAAATAAACAAAAGAGATTACATTTTATGGGGATTCACATATGAATTGAATAGAAATTATTTTAACCGACGCAAGATTTGGTGGCTTACCAAGCAGATTTTGCAACTGTGTCTCGGATCGTACTTCAAAGAATTTCTTGTTTTTTAGTGATCTTCAATCTTTCATTATTGTTGCAAATATATGGATGAAGCTGATCCTAACTCCAAAAATCATGCAAAGTTTTGTTAAATCGTTACGCTTCCCTTCTATTAATAACTTTTGAAAGCAATATTTTGTGTCCCAACTTGAGTTGGTGTCCCAAAATTTAAAGTGAAACGTGTTTAAATGAGAGTTGCGTAACAATTTGATAGATATTTGGAACGGTTTTCGTTGTTAAAAATTGATTGTCCAATTGTAATGAAAAGTTGATAACCAACTCGCTAGTTTTAAATAATAAGGACCAATTTGCTATATCAACAATAAATTGGATACCAACAATACAATTTTCTCCTTTCAAAATTATTCAAATTATATAATAAGAACAAGTGTTGATCTTATTCTAACTAACGATAACATAGAATATCAATTCATCGGTGAATAATAAATTTATTTAAATAGTAAGACCACTACAAACTTATCCACCAACGAATTGATTTCAGGTCATCGATACTTTATATGCTAGATCAAGCGATTAGATCATTAAAATTTTGTTTTAATCAGTTATTTCCCTTATATGCTAGATCATTAGAGAACGTTTGATAAATTCAATAGAAATGAAAAAAACTATTCTAATTCTATTTTCTTTTGAGAATTTAAATTCATTTATTTACTCTAATTGGAAATCATGTTGTGATGATCTTGACATTGGTCCAAATAATGAAAATTTTTGTGAGCTTGATGGCCAAGAATTGTTTCAAGATGTATATATTTTGCAAATTCTTTTACTCCAAGAAATAAATATAACTCTTGACATGTTGACTTACTTTAAAAGATTAGATAGTTTTTTAATTACATTTATAATATAACTCTTGACATTTGTGTTTGGAAATGTTGCATTTTGCTTCACTTAAGTTTAATCCACATTACGGAGAAATAATTCCGAATTTTATTAAATAAGTCATTGTCGTGTCATAGAATCCTTGATGGTAACAAGTGATCACTTTCACACACGATTTGGTAATTCAAACATTCGAATTGTTACAAAAAAGGCAGCAGCAGTATCAAACACAAACACATTGGTACAAGTTATTTCAACATATAGTTGCTAAATTAACGTAATTATAGCAACTTTTTATTCATATAATTAAGAAAAAGCCATTAATTTTCATAAATGAGTAATATTATATGGATCTGATCAGCAATAGTAGTAGCAAAAGCAAGCAAATTTTAAGCCACTTATGTGACAAGTTCCACTGGCAGCATTCTCCAATTCCTTGCATCGCTGGGTACACATGCTGTTAAGTATGCAAGGCGGCGAATATGTCGTGCTCTTGCGTTCACAAACTTTACCTTTCGCCATATGCACCTCTACATTTATATAGAACGATAAAAGAATAAACAATAATAGAGATTTCAGTCAAGTGTAGAGACTTAGAAATTCTAATTAATTTTATTCCACCTAGAGCAATAAAATCGCATCAAGAGGACCAAAAAAAAAAAAGGAACTTGCAAGATTTATAGAGATCGTCTTGTATAATTTTTATTTTCCGAGCACAACAAATTGGTCACATGTTTCGTATATTGTGATGGAAAACATTCAACAAGATTAATGAAGGATAAAAGAAAAAAGAAAAAAAAAAAGGTTAAAAACGGTAATATTCTTTTATTTTATTGTGTGCGCATTGTAACGTGTAGTACCAAATATGTCATAACGAAGATTCTAAAATGATATTTATTTTCAAACAAAGCTAAACAAAGGAGATTTACCATTGGATGATATAATGAGGAAGCAGATGAGAATGGCGAAGAAAATGGCATTAGAAACTTGAGATTTAGCCATTTATTTGGTGACAAATTTAGTGCATGTTTAGTAAATATTTTGTTAATTGATTTTTTGACCATTAGAGATAAAATGGGTCCCAGCTGTGAGAGAATAATTCAAAAATGACGGCTGAAATAGTGAAATAACTTTAAAAAAATTGATATTAATTGGATTAAAATTTCTACCAAACATGTCTTTAGTTCTTGTGTGGAACTAAAGTGAATAACGAGAGATATATGTAGTCGTGGTGGTGGTAGGGTTAATTTGATGAATAGACACCTCACTCGAGAAAGAATTTTCAATAAAATAATATTATCTAGCACTACCAGTGTTATAACACAAATCAATGTGACTCTAAATAATAAAGTCAACGAAAGGTGAAATTATGTAATTTATTTAATTATACGTTTTATTTAATATCACATTAGTGTTACTTAAACTGGTCTTTTAATATCACTGTTAAATAGTGATAATGCCAATATTGCATACATGAGGATTGTTTTCCTCGAGGATTCCCTACATGCTCCGCCTCACTTTTTTGCCAAGACGTCCTCGAGGACTTGCTCATACGACCATGAAAGCTCACCTCTTATTGTCCTCGAGAATATGTCATCGGGTCATTGTTCATTAAGAGATCCTCGAGATGTATATGCCCAACAAACAGACACCTAAACCCCCAATGACTCTATATCAACTCTAACACCAGTAGTTAAACAGTTCCATTACGAGTAGGACATTCCTCACAAACAGGACTCTATCGGATGAGAACATCCACCCGATTCCAATTCTATCAGAAATGTAGTACCTACCCCTATAAATACCAACCTTGGACATTATTCAGGTACATTTTCATTATGCCTAGTGTATAGCCTCACGCATATAATTTTCTTTCTGACTTAAGCATCGGAGGGGCGACGAGAACATATCTCGTTGTCTTTGTTTCAGGTACCAGAAGACTACGATCGTGCTCATCCAAAGTCCTTAAGCTCGAAAAATCAACAGGTACGATTTTTGATAGCATCATTGGCGCTGTCTGTCGGAAACGCTACCAAAAGCCATGGTTAACACGCGATTAGGTCTTCCTCCCATAAGCTCATCCGCTCTCATCCCTCATCATGCTGAAGATCAACCGGCTCCTCAAGAAGAGTCATTAGGAGTGCCCTCACCCCAGCCGACAGTCGTCACAACTGAAGCCTTCGAAGAGCTCCGTCAGCAAGTGGCCAAGCTAACGCAGCTATTAAATCAAAGAAATTCACATTCGTCATCGGTACAGGCATAGCATGGTGGTTTCATGACTGATGCTCGAGCTCGAGCACCAGACCCTACAACTGGCGGAATAGGGACCTCGGGTATTTGTAACATGGCCTCGGGCCCGAGATCGGTTGCTATGGATTCCGGATAAATTGCCTAGATCATTCAAGAAGGAATTACAGCTAGCCTGCAACGGAATGCTCGGGGGCCAACGGGTTTTACCCCTAACACTTCATTTACGTCGGAGATATTATCATATACCCTGCCCGACAGATTCAAATATCCTCGCATTAAAGAGTATGAAGGGACGGCCAACCCAATCAACCATCTCAATGTATATACCGATGTCATGAATTTGCAAGTTGCGTCGGATCAAGTTATGTGCAAAGCCTTCCCTCAAACGCTAACTAATGATGCTAGGGATTAGTTCTCAACATTGGAGCCCAATTCCATAGCCTCATTCTCAGATTTGGCTGATAAGTTCTCAACTTTCTTTGCAAGTAGCAAGCGTATCAAAAAGATTGCGGCCTCTCTTATGCAACTTCGTCAGGGACCAAATGAAACCCTACGAGGATTTATGACGAGATTTAATAAGGAAAGACTTCAAATACCTGACATTCACATTACGGCGACAATTTTCGCCCTCACCTATGCCATAAAATGTGAAGCCTTCAAAATGTCCCTATCAAAGATCCCGTCGCAGACAGTGACCGAGCTCCTTGCACAGGCTGAAAAATACATTAATATGGAAGAAATGCTGAATCCAAGGAGAATTGATCCTTCTCATGAAAAGGCCGAGAACAAGAGATAGCATGACATCATCTCTCGATCCGAGCATCATCGGGACAAACGCAAGAATGAAGGGCCGCCAAGGCCCATCACTCGGTTGAACACAACAAAGGGAAATATTTTGATGGAGATCAAGGATATGAAAGAGTTGAAGTGGCCTTCAAAAATGAAGTCGTCCCTCGACACAAGAGATAGGAGCAAGTATTGTGAATTTCACCGAGATCATGGGCATACCAAAGAGGATTGTCAAGCCTTGCAGCGGAAAATTGAAGCCCTCATTAAAAGAGGGCTCTTAAGGAATTACACTATTCATGATAAACGTCCGAGGAATGACCGTGGTAATCGGAAAGAGCCTGGAGCCAAAAGCAGTGCTCAACCCACTATCGGGACCATTAATATTATCATTGGAGGCATAGCATCTGGAGGAAACACAAGTAGTGGGCGAAAGCAATATGCCCGCCTACATGCTCATACCCCGAGGGAATCCCATGATAAACTCAAAGACATTACCTTTGGAGCAAGGGATTTGGAAGGAGTACCGTATCCTCATGACGATGCCTTGGTCGTATCTGCAATTGTGGCTAACTTTGAAGTAAAGAGGATTCTGATTGATAATGGGAGTGTAGCAAATATATTCTCACAGGAGACTTTCGCTAAAATGAGGATCTTTCCCAAATAGCTCAAAGCAGTCAAAACTTTTCTACAAGGATTTGGTATTAGAGTCATTATCTCGGAAGGCATCATCGAGCTTCCGCTTACATTGGGTTCTGACAATACACAAATGACGGAGTTCACTCCCTTCCAAGTGGTTAACACTCCTATGGCTTACAACATCATCCTGGGAAGACCCCTACTGAAAAAGATTCAAGCCGTTGTGTCAACTTTCCACCTAGCCATGAAGTTACCAATAGCTCATGGCATCAGAGTAGTTCGAGGAGACCAAACAGCTACTAGACACTGCTATGTTACTAGCATCCGAGGAATGAGTATAGACATCATTCAACTTTTAGAGCTTGAGCTCGAGCTAAGGGGTAGACTTGACTTGGTTGAGGAATTGGAAGTGGTCAAGCTCGAGCATGGAAAAAGGGTAACAATTGGTCGGGATCTCAAGGCCAGCCTCTGGGAGGAAGTCATCAATTGTCTGTCCCGCAACATTGATGTTTTTGCATGGAAGGTCGAGTATATACCAGGGATAGACACTGAAGTAGTAGTCCATAGACTCAACATAAGCCTAGGGGCCAAACCTATTAAACAAAGGAAGATGCAGTTTGCGCCAGAAAGACGTGTGGTCATTCAGGAAGAAGTCGGCAAATTGGTGAAAGCAGGGTTCATAAGGGAAGTCCAATACCTCGATTGGCTTGCTAATGTTGTTCTTGTGAAGAAGACCAATGGTAAATCGAGGGTCTGCATTGACTTTATAGATCTCAACAAGGCATGCCTTAAAGACAGCTACCCGCTCTCCAGGATAGACAATCTTGTGAACAACACATTTGGACATAAGTTGTATAGCTTCCTAGATGCATTCTTAGGGTATCATCAAATCCTCATGGCCAAGGAAGACTAAGAGAAGACTTCATTCATGGCTTCATCCCGTCCTCGAGCTTTATCTCGTCCTTGTATTTGGAAACAAGACCGGGAACGAGGTGGCAACGTTCAAAGTCCTCGGTAAGGGAATTCACCACAGGAACAGTGTCATCCTCGAGATCGACGACCTCAGAAGGAGGTCGAGAAGTGATAACTCGAGGAGTAGGAGATCTTTGGCTTGGCTGCATCACCGAGCTCGAGGGTTGAGGCTGTGCTAGAGACGTTTCGCCAGGCCCCCTCATACTGTGCTCGAGTGGGGTACCTCGAGGCCTTTTCTTACTCTTCTTCTTCGCCGGAAGTTGGCCCTGTGGACGGGCATCAGCCTTTGTGTTAACAAAATTGTGAAGGGCTCGAGGATCAAACGACATACCTGCAAGAACAGAAAACACACACTTTAGAACGAGCACAAGAGCATGCCATTTTGCAAAACCGATACCTCTAATAACTGTCAGGTCTATAACCTCTTCCCCAATCTCTTCATGGTCGAGAAAAGGGGGGTTGAGCCTCACCAGCATCCTTCTATGCTCTTCCAACACATCTGGATACACCTTGCCCTCACAGAACTTCTCGGCGTCTGGGATCTCCCAATTTGGCCAGAAAGGAAGGTCGGGTTTTTGCGCAGTATCATAAAATCACCCCTCCCTCCACCCTTTTAGAGAACTCGCCATCCTCGGGACCTTAAACCCTCCTATCGTCGAAAGATAACCAAAACAGGTGCTTCCTAAGCTCAAACACCAATTTACAAAGGTCGACGTTGAGCTTGATATCTAAGTACCTACAAGCTATAAAGAAATACACGAGCATTCTTCAGGCATTGGGCACTAACTGCCCAGGGCACATGGAGTGCTCGACCAATAAAGGAATAAAAAAGGGGTGAAGAGGTCACCTAAAGCCAGCCTTAAGGGTTTCCCTAAAAATGACAAACTCCCCTCATCAAGCTCGAACAATTCTATCATCGGGGCCGGGGGATCTAACATCACAAATAGGCATAAGTTCATATTCACTAGCCGCAGCAATAGTTAAGTGATCTTTTAGCCTATAAGGCTAGTCGGGATACTCTCGAGTGTAGCCTCTAGGGGAATAGTCATTCGTATTATAGAAGTACCTACATCCTCGCTACTACTCGAGCTACTGGATAGATCTCAACCCCCACTACTCGACATTACTCAATGAACTTAAGTCCTAGCTTATGGAATAACTTAAAGTCTCGAGCCTTACCTAACGACTTGAGAAGTTCCAAAGTATTTTGCTCGAGCACGACCTCGCAAAGTTTAGATTTACAGTGGGTATAAGTGAAAAATGAGGGTGTGAACAGAAGTATTTATAGTGAAAGAGACAGGAGGCCAAAGGTCGCCATCTATGGCCGTCCATGAAGACACATGTCACGCATCCAAGCTCACTCTCTGCAACGGTCATATCAATACCGACCTTTATTGTCAGCCCATTTTTCTCGACGACGCGACCTAAGGCGAGGTATTTGTAATTCATGTACACCCCATCCCAGAGCTTGCACTCTAGGAGGAGTGCATGAGGGCCAGTGAAAATACCAATATTGCATACCCGAGGATTGTTTTCCTCAAGGACTTCCTACATGCTCCGCCTCACTTTTCTGCTAAGACGTCCTCGAGAATGTATCCTCGAGGACTTGCTCATACGACTATGAAAACTCACCTCTTATTGTCCTCGAGAATATGTTCTCAGGTCATTGTTCATTAAGAGATCTTCGAGATGTATAAGCCCAACGAACAGACACCTAAACCCCTAAGAACTCTATATCAACTCTAACACCATTAGTCAAACAGTTCCATTACGAGTAGGACATTCCTCACAAACAGGACTTTATCGGATAAGAACATCCACACGATTCCAATTTTATCAAGAATGTACAACCTACCCCTATAAATACCAACCTTGGACATTATTCAGGTCGTTTTCATTATTCCCAGTATATAACCTCACACACATAATTTCCTTTCTGACTTAAGTATCGGAAGGGAGGCGACGAGAACTTACCTCGCTGCCTTTGTTTCAGGTACCGAAAAACTACGATCATGCTCATCCAAAGTCTTCAAACTCGAAAAATCAACAGGTATGATTTTTGATAGCATCAAATAGCATAACTCTTTTTAGTATTGATAGATATATTTACTTATTGGGAATTTATCACGAAACTTGTACTTGCTGCAATTTAAGGAAATCTTGGTTTGATTTGATCAAGATCGAGAAAAGTAGCAGGGAAGAGGAATTAATGAGGAGTTATAAATATTTGATTCACTTAAATCAAGGGTTTGACTTGATCAAATCATAATTGTCATAAATATTTGATTTACTTAAATCAAGGGTTTGACTTGATCAAATCATACTTGTAAAATAATTATTTAATTACTAATCTTTCTTATTCTAAACATCTAATTTAAATTGTAACTTATGCACTCACACTTCGCCTTTCATTCTCTTATATGAATTCTCTCTACTCATTTATTTTACAAGTTTGCTCCTGATATTGTGTTCTGCTAAGAAACTTTCATCTTGTCCAGAGTTTATCATTTTTGTACATAGTATTTTCCTTTTCTTCTTCTTTTTAATGAAACAAACAAAAATTCTCATATATAAATATTTTTACACTAATCGTATTTTGCACCCTTAGAAGACGTTGACCGTGGTGGATATTGGATAAGCGGACAGTACTCATGGGGTCCCTCGAAATGTTGATAAAAAATAGGTTTGACAATTTATAAATAGTTTATAAACATGATACATGAGCCCAACATAGAGAGAGTGAACTCCAACTAAAACAGTAGTTAAAATGTCACAGATTTTTATTTTTATGCAAAGAACAATAATTCACAGTTTTTCACAACCACCAAAATATAATTGCCCTAAAAATAGCACCAACTTAAAATGTGAAGAAATTTCCAAAATTTTTCCATTGAAAATGAAAGTGAAAATAGGAAAAAGTACCCCGATTATGCACGGTGAGAAGCACCTGACAGAGTCTATCTTGTTGATGGGAGTTGTTGTTTTAGTCATAATTGATAGCATCATCATCATCTTCAAGTTCGACTTCAGCGTCATCAGATCCACCGAGTAGGGAGAGGAAAACTAAAACAGCAACCAGTTGAGTGACCAAAAAGTACTTAGCCCGTCTTCTGAACTTCTTCTCTTCCTCTGTTTTCTCCCTCTTAGGTTTGCTCTTCGGCTTTGAACCTAAATTGAATTGCAAATAAAGTTTCAAAATATAAATACTTGGCTTTCCGTTCAAATCAGTCCAGAATATTCATGCCAAGATTAAGAAAAAGGAACTGAATGTTTAATAATGTATTCTTGAAAATCAAATACTGCAATTTTTTCTGAATTTTTTCCATTTTTCTTAACCTGGGACCCAAGAAAAACCAAAAATATAAAAAACTAAATACAACAGATAACAAAGTTTTAAAGGCAGGTGAGGATATTTAACTTTCTGGAATTAAATACAGCAAGAACAACATCCTATAAGTCCTATCACACATACTTTCATACAATACATGCAATTAGGTGTTACTTCACAGCAATCAGAAATGACCTGACAGAAACACCAAAAAAAAAATGCTCATTCATCCTTTCTTACATGTAACAAGCCAAAAAAAAAAAGAAAAAAGAAAAGGAAAAAGAAAAAAGTGCAAACACAATGGCTCATTTTATGGCATGAGAAAGGGATAAAAGCTACAAAATGTCATTCAAAGGTAGCAAAAATTAGAGCTGAGAGATGCAAAGATGTTTTTTAGGACATAACTTCATTCAAGGTCAGCAAGCTAGTAAATTTAATTCATGTATCAGCAATGTGTCCTGATTAATTAACAAAGACAACATGCAAGTCCTAAAGCTATAAACAGAAAAGTTGCAAGTGACTCACTCCACTGTGAAGGACCTCGCCTTGAAGCAGATGTAGAGGGGCCTGATTCAGGAACAGATGCAGATGAATTGGCATCTATATTCTCTGCTTTATGGCTTTCAGCATAATTTACAAGATTAGTATGATCCAAGAGCTTGCTTCGGAGCAACGACGTTTCCTATCAGGCAGTGTCAAATAAATCATAGCCCGTTAATAAGTATAAAAAAACTTGAAGTAACAACATATGTCAAACTGATTCAAAATCTATGAACCGTTTATCAAAATAAAGAAGACGATATTTGCCAACATTATATGAAATATATAGTTACACCAATGATCAAAGCTAAACTTCCATTACTTTCAATGGATCAACAGTAGCAAAAAAAGGTTTTTCTCGGATGAGTGAAGGAATGTATATAGTCAAGAAGAAACATCAAATCAATTGTTATCACAAAATCATCACTGGATATTTTGACCCCATTCGTCATGCTAACTAAGATATATGAAGATTCAGCCAAATACGATAAGTTGAACTGACGGAGAAATCAAGGTTACCTCTTTACGTATTCCATGAGACTATTAGTAGGAAGTTGTATGAAAATGAAATGCTCATCTATGACAAGATAACAAATCCCTAAAATACTAGACAGACATTATTCATACACTGAACTAGGTTCAATTCAACTTCTTGGTATCAAATATAGTGAATTATGTTATTTAGTTCACCAATACATAAATGTTCCAAGTCTAATTCTTGAGAAGTGAACAGATGCCTTGTTACTAGCAAGAGATGATTCATACACAGGGAAATGCACTTTTTATAATCATCAAACTTTTGTGCTATTGGTCATTCGAACCGATTGATTACTTGTGATTTACCCCATTATTTCAGTTAAGGATGGAGATCAAGAATCAAAATATAATGTGCCCTTGGATTTAATAATTCCAATCCTATACTGATTGGAGGCTCAACCAAAGTAAATTTTTAATTAATTTTCCAGTTTAATAATAAGGATAAGCTATAAAAAATATTGCCAGGAACTATAAGATTTGAAAGCTGAAAACCTCAAGGAGTCTGCCTTTGTGGCCCATATCTTCTTCTTTAAATGATTATTCAAATTGGATATTGAACACTCTGCATGAACCAGAATTAGGATAGATTATTCATCATAAATGCTTTATTGTGAATATGGAGAAAACTGCTTTTAGATCAAACAGAAATTAAGAGGATGTTTGGTAGGGATCAAAATTAGATTTTTTAGTAGATTGTAATAGAAGCTTTTGAAATGTGTGGTGGAAAAGTTGTGGGACCTATGAAAGATATGGTTAATATTGATTATTTAATAAATTAAAATCGGATTTTAACCCAAACCAAACATGCACCAAATTGATGAGAGAGAGAATGTAGGGGGCAAAGAAGAAATATCCTTCGAATGGAAAGCAAATTATCCAAACATAAGTCAAAATTGAAAAAATAACTTCAACCGCACTGTAAAAATCTATCAATTAAACCAAAACAACAACTCAGTCCAAATTAAGGGGCATCAGTAAATTGATCTTGGAAAATCCAAGAATTCCTCTCACAAGTTAACCTTGATGTTGCCATTATTGTGCACCTCTACAAAATTTTGCAGTCCTAAAAAATCCTCAAAAAACAAATTGTAATATTTTCGTCAATAAATTTGGAATAACAGTGCAAAGAGTTTGTATTATTGATTATAAACTAGTAGTCATGGTGTCTTAAAGCACCAGCAGTTGAGAGGAAGTCGGTAATGATCAAGTGGCGTTATAAAATTACAGCAATCTAGTGGCAGAATTTAGTATGTAAAATAAAACAGGAGTTTGTATGGTACCTTAAACACCATAGCGGGTTCTACCTTCAATTGTTTCTCTGTTTATTTGTCAAATATCGAACTTTTTCCTTTTGTATCCAGTTTTATATTGAATGAGACAGCCATAATTTTTAAGCAAAATTCAGTTACAAATCCAACTCAAGAGTACAATCAGCTATTATAATAATTACTTACAAACAGCATATATAAAGAACTCACGGGTAATGCATGAAGTGTGAAAAGCACATGGCCAAGAACCACTGCGTCCAAACTTGTTGGCCTGCATTAAAAACAATTGCTTTAGACAGCAATTTTCCATACAAAGCTAAAAAATATATACAATGAACATAATCGTGTCTGGAGCATGGACGAATTACCTATTCTCAAAGAAAAAGGACTCCTCGCCTAGCCTAGAAGACAAAGCACCATAAGCACTGGTAGCTCTCCTGTAAATCTGTCCAAAAAATTCTATAGTAACTTGACACATTCTGCTTTGTGTAATGGCAACACGAATTGACAAAATTTTAACTCAAAAATTTAACAAGATTTTAATTATTAAGTTAAGGAACCCAAGTACCTAACCTTTAAAAGGCCTTTTATCTTCAGTAAGCATTGATGCTCACTATTCAAACATCTAATTAGATGATCCTTCCTAGGGGACACTCCAAATCAGGGGGAGGACCAACATATCATTTATCAGATGGATAGTTTTCTAATATTGCCTTAATTTTAGCAGCCACTTTAGCCACTTAATTTCATACATTGACTGTTGCATCTCGTATTTGTGATGCATTAAGCCCCCGTTTGGCCCCCATTCTATCCAAATTTTAATGGTCGGAATAGTATTTTTTTTAAAAATGTGTGGTTGAAAAAGAATGAAAAGTTTTTTATTTGCGTGTAATATTATTTTATGGAAGATTGTGTGATTGAAAATAAAAGAGAGAAAAAGAATGAGAATGAGAATGGAGGCCAAACGGGGGCTAAATTGCATCTAGAAACCGAAATTTTTTTTATTGCTTTTCCTTTCTTGCATCTTGTGATGACACCCTTACATAATTTACAAGTAACATGACATTTCCTTGTACATTTTATGACAGGACTATATAAATTAACCTGCAATTACATGAAACAACTTCTACTAGAACTCTTCAGTCTTTACAGTTCATCATCCTCAAATTCACTTATTTCTTATTGATTTATACCTGGATTAATAAACTCCAATAATGATATTGGCGCGGGACTATAGTACAAGCAATGGCCAACAGAGTTACAAAATGTATAATCCAATATAACAATGGCATATTTTAATGTAAAGAATTCATCATTTATTCTGCCTTACACATTGAACCCATCCAATTGGATTCTTATCTTTTTGGAGAACTGGTGTGAGCCAAAAGATAATAATAATTGTTTCAATATTTACTTCGACATTTAGTTTTATATTATTTTCCTGGATCTTTAGTATACTATGAGTTCATAAAATATTATTGTACAAAACCTAATGTAATCTGAAAAAAACAATCGGTGTTCTCCTGTTTTAATTTGCATGATTTATCTCGTTTAAACTTATACCACCAAACTTGCGTTATTCAATATACAATCCATGAGATTCTCGTAGATCATATGCAGAATACATCTAATTCGATTCTACTCTTTTTAGAAAACTATTGTGAGTGAGAGAAATTATCTTTCCCATAATTGCTTTGATATTTTGTTTTTACATTATTCTCCAATATTTTTATTACACTAAGTTATACGGACATGGCGGAATGTGATTTTTCAAAAAAGTAGAACACAATCACATCAATTAAATTCTTCATTTCTTTGAAATTTAAAATTTATATATTATATATTTATTTTGGTACTATTTACTATAGGACATGGCACATTGATAAGGAATGTCCCTAATGTATCCTTAAAGTATCCTGGAGTAGTGTAAAATTTAAAAATAGAACATGACATGTGGCTTGTCATACCCATGTCATAAAGCGTCCAAGGATAGTCATTTTCCATACGGACAAAATAAGATAAGTGTTGAATAGGGACATGTCATCATAGAAATAGTGTCTACACATCATAGTTATTACATTATGAATTCAACTTTAGACAAAACTTAATGTAATCTCAAAAATCAATTGGATTTCTCCTATTTTAATTTACATGAATTTAAATAGAAACTCTTTCCACCAAGCTTATGAAAAACTAAGTTTAAATGCAAATAGAAAGTACCTCTTCTTCTCTTCTCTCTGCATTCTCTGAAGTTATCCCAAGTAGTTGTTTCGTAGCACGAACTTGCTTTAAGTGTAAGACTTTTCCTATCGGCCATGGGAGATCAGAGTAATAAATCTTGTGCGCAGACTTACCATCAGACCCCACCCAAAGTTCATACATGACTGCATCTGCAAGCCATGACTCAACCATTGCCTTGGTTGATACCCATTCAGGTATACCACGAACCTCAGCGTCCAAATCAACAATACCATCTTCCTTCAAACTACAAATAACTCCACCCTTCTCATTGTTATAGGCCACATAATTACCAGATTCAACGAAAGGTATTTGATCTGGTAAAAATAGAACCAGTAGTCATGAGATCAGATTTTCTTTCTTTTCTTTTATTTTTTTCAATTTAATTGCACAGATAAGAGATCATACCACATTTTGAACGTATAAAAAAACTAAAGTAATATGGTCAAGCATGGTTTAACAGTCTTGCACATTCAAAACCAGCTAAACCACAACTAGATCCATATTCTTCCAAAAAGTTGTACCACTAATGTCTGAAATTTGTATCAACTCAATATAATAAAAATCAAAGAATTGTCTCCTTACTTAAGTCATATATAATATGGTAATACCTATCGTGTTGCTATATTTTGCATTGTCCAAAGTAATGTTGACCTAAATACTCTTAAGGATTCCCAAATACTTATAAAAAAGCACACCCAAAAATATAATCGAACAGCCACAGTAAAGTACAATATTCTAACACAGTGCACTGCTTCTCAATTTCACCCCAGGAAAAAAAAAAGATATATTGAGCTTCAGTGCTTGCACCTTGAAAATTTAACAAAACAATTACCAGTAGCTAACAATAATTCTCGACGGATGCATGATAGCTAGATAAACAACAGACTCTTGCAAGCAGTACCCAAAAAAATAAAAAAAAATAAAAAATTACCAGAATCTGGGTGAATGAGATTGAACTCCAAATTGAAAGGGAGGTGGGATAATCTAAGATAAATGTAAACTGGCAGACAGGTCGGACAGGCAGTTGGCAGTCCAAAACAAGATTTCCTTGCTACCAGAGTCAGTTTTTCTCTCTCTACATTACCATGTTCCATATCTCGATATAGATATAGATGCGTGTAAATTGAATTTGAATTTGACAGATAATTTGTTGGAGAATAGAAGGGGGAAGAATCAAACAGGTAAAACCCTAATAAGGGTACGCGTAGGAAATGTTAAGCTCCTGTTTCGCCCCCATGAAAATAGGTGAAAATGTGAAATAGTGCTTATTTTTTTTCTTTTTTAATGAGTAGCCGAAAATGAATAAAAAGTATTATTTTATAAAAGATTATATAATTCAAAATAAAAAAATGAAATGAAATTTAATTGGGACTAAACGGGTGCTAAATTCATCAAATGCCACTCAAACTTTATGGTGTTATCATAACAACTTATAATTCATCACAATAATTCAATTTTATACTTAGTGTCATTAAGATCATCCAGTTTGATTTTATTTCACCATAGTCATCCAATTTTATATGACGTTTGACCATGTTCATCCAATCTTTTTTTACCATTTTTACTATATTTATAAGGGGTAAAGTGGCAACTTTGCATTATAAATAAAAAAAAATTATTTGAAAAAATTACTTAGAAAAATAAAATAAAATAAAATCCTATTTTAAAATTAAAAAGAAACTTTTATTTTCTTAAAATTCATTATATATATATATAGCTGAGTAATCATTGTGAAAAAAAGTCAAATTGAATGATCATGAGACACTAATTGTAAAGTTCAATGGTCATTGGTGGAATTAACCTATATAATGGAACGACAATGCAAGTGGCCGGATTATTTCGTGAAATGATGACGACCCCACTTCATTCCTTTTTCATCCTTTTTTTTTTTTTTTTTAGATAACTACTATTTTGCAACCAATGTTAAAAATAAGTAATTTACTTGTATTCATACTAATAGTAAAGTAGGTTCATATTTGGTTTAGCTTAAAATTTTTGATAAAAGTTTAATTCAAAGTTAACAATTAATTTTAATCGTCATTTCATTGAATCCACGGCTTTATTAATTTTATAATTAAACATTTCATAACATAAAATAACATGTCCAAATATGTTAGGGTACCCAAAAAATATATTAATAATAATTTTTTAAAAAATCACTTTTCACCCTTATTCCTTTTTGAGGAATAACTGAAGCAAAAATCTCAAACTTTTGAAACACTAGCAGACTTTCTCCAAACTTTTCAAACGTTACAATTATCATCCCAAACTTTTCAACCATTGCATCACAAGCTCATTTGGAAGTATATAAATTTAAAAACAAGAAAAATAAAAGAAATAAAGAAAAATAAAAATCTTTATCTTCTTCAGCTAAAACCCTTCACCTCACGCCAAACCAAACCAAACCAAAACCAATATCACGTAGACAATGTCAACATCAGCGTTGGCGAACTGCGGCATGCATACTCCTACCACTTCTCACCCACCTCGTAAAACACATTATTATTCCTCTCCATCCCTAACCCTAAAACTCAAATTAAAACCATGTTCTTACCTTGGATACTAATCAAGCATTAATTATTATATTAATTGAAGATATATTTATTATAGTATGATGTTGCTGAATGTTATTATGTGGCCAATTTTGTGAATTAACATCCCCAAACCTATAAACTGAAGGATTTGCCGTGGGTATCGTTAGATTTGCCGGAATTGTTAGAAAAAATGTGTGGCTCTTGATGCTTTGGAGGCTGATTTGATCTATATATGTTGCTGTTTGCCCGATAGTATGTGTTCGTGGTTCATGGATGGTGGCTGAGGCGAGAAATAATTTATTGCTTGGATTTGATTTCTGGTTAGGAGATGGGGTTAGTAGTTTTTAGGGACGATAGTGACGTTGGTTTCATGGGTAGCGATGACTGTGGTTTGCGAGGAAATACACAAAAATGACCCTTACACTATAGCAAAAATTGACATTGACATTTGACCAATTAAATGAATTAAAAAAAAACAAATTAAGTTAAAAAGAAAACTTCACAGTATTTTCCCATTTTACCCTTCAGACTGTTTGATAATTCTGTCACCGACCGAACCGACCGACCGACCAGTGGAGAAATCCGATCGACCGACCACCGGAGTTACACCAACGTCGCAATCAACGATCATCATCTACAGTGGAAGTAAAAGAACCGGTTAGTTTTCTGATCAAAACTCCAGTTCGAATGCTTTTTTTCATAGTTAGCATCCTTAGTAATTTTGGTTGAAATTAGATCCATATGCATGAGTAGCTAGATTGTGGGCATGCTGGAATGTGAAAAATGAGATTTTTTGCCATTTTTTGGAGCTCAGTGGCAGGGAATGGCGGTTTCCGGCCGTTTCCCTGCCACCGGGCCAACAAACGGCCAAAAACGTCGCGTAACAGTCGGTACCAGTCGGTAACCCGACTGTTAACAGTCTGGGCCAACTGTTAACAGTCGGCCCAGACTATTAACAGTCAGGTATCTGGGCCGGTGATCCGGCCCAGATAATATTTAAATTTTAATTTTTTTTTATAATTTTTGTAATTAATTAAATTTTTTATTTGATTAAATAGTAATTATATTATTTACTTATTTAATTTTTTTTTATCATTGTCAATATAATATAATAATTGAAAAATTGTAAAATTAACAATGTTGATTATTTTTTTATGAAATTATCTTTAATTTATTTTTTCAAAATTTTTTATTTATTTTTTAAAATTATTTTTATGAAATTATCTTTAATTTTTTATTTCAAATTTATTTAATTGTTATATTTGTCTTTTATATAATTTAATAATTCAAATATTGTAAATTTAACAATGTTGATTCTATATTTTTATGAAATTATCTTTACTTTATTTTTCTATATTTTTATGAAATTATCTTTAATTTATTTTTTTAATTTTATTTAAATAATATCTATAGTCTAAATTTTAAAAAAAGGTAAAGTAATTATTTATTTAATTTTTATATTTGTCTTTTATATAATTTAATAATTCAAATATTGTAAATTTAGCAATGTTGATTCTATTTTTTTTATGAGATTATATTTAATTTATTTTTTTAAATTTATTTAAATAATATGAATAGTCTAAATTTTAGAAAAAGGTAAAGTAATTATTTATTTAATTTTTATATTTGTCTTTTATATAATTTAATAATTCAAACATTCTAAAATTAACAATTTTGTGTTGTTCCTTTTTTTTTTTTATGAAAGAATCTTTAATTTATTTTTTCAAATTTATTTAAATAATATAAATAGTCTTTACATTTTTCGAAAATGTATTTAATTTGAAATTTTTTGTTTGTAAATATATTTTCCAAATAATAATTATTTAATTTAATTATTTAATTTTTATAATTTCCTTTTTTATATAATTTAATAATTGAATACATAATATTGTTCGAAATTAACAATTTGTTTTGTTCCTTTTATT
>NW_019227527.1:324011-324937 GCF_002742605.1 Olea europaea var. sylvestris | reverse complement strand
TCGTTAAATAGTTGAAATGTCAATATGTCAGCTTGAAGTCATACCTGAGTTGACGCCATCGATGGAAGAGGAGGCTCGGGGTCTTGTGCGGGATTTAGGCGTTCCGCACACCCCAGACGAGGAGATGCCTGATCCGAGCTTGGACCGAGATTGGGTATGTGAATGAAATATAATTTATTGAATATGATCGACGTATAAATTTATTGAATAATTTATTGAATAATTTTTCATTTTATTTATGTAGGAAGGCGGTCCAGCTGATCGACGATCACCTCCGCCGGGGCCATCGCCGCCACCATTGGCATCATCTCCGCCGAGAGTATCGTCCCCGCCATTGGCATCACCTCCGCCGGGGCCATTGCCGCCACCATTGGCATCATCTCCGCCGAGAGTATCGTCCCCGCCATTGGCATCACCTCCGTCCAGACACCTCCCCCGTGTGTCTCCCAGGCACAGTGATGATTTGTATGCCCGTTTGATTGGATTTATAGCGGAGGAGGCCGGAGCGCTACGACGAGATTTGACGGAGAGGGTCGATGATCTGGGACGAGAGTTGACAGGGAGGGTCGACGATCTGACAGGGAGGGTCGACGATATGGGACGAGAGTTGACAGGTAGGGTTGACGATCTATCCCATGATGTTGGAATACTACAGTATTCCGTTGTCGACCTTCAGGATACAGTAGCGTCGCTTAGGGGAGATTTAGCCGGCAGACGATGGGGGGACAGAGGGGATGGCGGAGACCATGATCGAGAGGGTGGCAGAGATGGTGATGGAGAGGGGGGTCACCCACATTTTTGGCGTGATGAGACATTGGAGTCCTTGTGGTTGTCTATGGAGGGGGTGGCCCCGATGGGGATGGGAGAGGGGACTACGGAGGGGGTGGCCCCGACGGGAGGGGCGGAGGAGGTGGCGACGGAGGGGG
>NW_019227527.1:321665-323338 GCF_002742605.1 Olea europaea var. sylvestris | reverse complement strand
TTGTGTTTATTAAATGAATAACTCATACTTTTTCGGTGTTTCCTGCTACAGCACATCGACCTGGCCATGGACTTGCTGTGAGATCGAGCTCAAAGACATCCAAAATCATTTGATGTCCATGGTCGAGTCATATTAAACACCGAGTTCCTGGGTGCCGTTACCATAGAGTATCAGTCGCTCGCACATATGGGTAACGAGTACACGGTGCCAGAATATATGCTCGAGTGGGTGATAGGACTGTCACCGAGTGTCGGGGGAAAATCATGGGAGGGTTGTACACATATGTACATTCCAGCGTGCATCAATAAATACTATGTTACGCTGGAGATCGTTTTTGCTGACTCGACTATATATGTGTACGACCCAGATCATTCATGTTTGATACAAGGCCAGTTGGAGCAAAATCTGGAGTCCGTGGCTGTCATTGTTCCTATGATGGCCAGGCGAGCGGGGATAAATGCACAGGATAGATTGCGGATCGTTCGGAACACGACGACAGCCCGACAGTCCGTAAGGTAAGTGTTTAAACGTTGTTGTTTTCATCTTTCAGATTTACTTTTTATTTACACAGTACTAAACTGATTCATTCTTATTCAATTGCAGCGGCGACTGTGGCATATTTGCCATTTAGTACGTTGAATTTTTAAGTATAGGACATAAGGTTGATGAAATCAACCAGTCGTGGATACAGAACTGGAGAAAGAAGCTAGCATGTGATTTGTTCGAATTTAATGCTGACCCATAAATTTCAGTTATACATATGTAACATTTCAATTGTAAATTTAATTATTTTTGTAATTATGAAATAATTTTAAATTTGTATTCAATGTATATAACATTCAAATTGGAAATTTCATTATTTTGGTAATTATGAAATAATTGTAAATTTATGTTCAATATTATATAACATTCAAAATGGAAATTTCATTATTTTTTGTTATTTTGAAATAATTGTAAATTTGTGTTCAATGTATATAACATTCAAAGGAAATCACCGAACTATTTTTTGTATATTGAAGATTTATAAATAACAAATATTGAACAGTGTATAGTAAAAGAAAATATTATTCATTTCACGTACCTGTCTAGTCGTCATTTAGGGGAATTTGACTGGTACAAAATTGCCGAGTATGCCCTACGGCTCTGCACCGGCCACACCTACGCGGTCGAGGAAACTCTCCGGTAGATGGTATTCTAGATGTACTTGGACGTCCAGGACCACGCGGTTCAACTGTTGGTGGTAACAAATTATGAAATGGGAGAATGTGCTCGGGAACTTCCCACTCGGCTTCATTCGGTAGAGGAAATATATTCTCGGCATATGCTGTTCTCCAAGACTCAGTCGTATAATACAAAGAGCACAACGTTCTCGCAGCAAAATCTCGATACATGGCCACCGCAACAGCATGCTCACATGGAAAACTCTCCAACTGAAATCTCGTACAAGTGCACGTATTATCAGTCAAGTCCACCATATATGCCGTATTACGTGCACATTGCACGGAGAAGCGAAACTCATCTAGTGCTTCCACATTCAACTTCCTCGCAACCTCTGCCGCCTTAAACAGTTTCTCCTCTTGAGCTGGGGCCAACACGCTAGTGCAACTCTCTGATGCCGCACGTCGGTCATGAAACCACTGTTGTAGCTTGTTACGAATGTTCTCAATCATTGC
>NW_019227527.1:321134-321491 GCF_002742605.1 Olea europaea var. sylvestris | reverse complement strand
CGAGCATGAACTTATTACACTCTTCAGCACTGTAAGCTTCGGCTGCTCTCCTGAACAATGAAACGATGCCTGTGCCCCGATATCTAGTCTTCAAATTACCTTGTATATGGTACATGCAATACCCGTGATGTGCCTCGGGAAATACTTCAGCGATACCGTTTATTATAGACTGTCCTCGATCAGTTACAAAGGCAAGGTCTTCGACTTCCCCGATCACTTCCCTCAGTTTAGAAAAGAACCAACGCATGGACAGATCATTCTCGCTGTCGACTATGCCGAATGCAATAGGGTAAATTTGGATGTTGACATCTTGACATGTAGCAATAATTAATTTGCCTTGATATTTAGCTTTCAGAG
>NW_019227527.1:316599-320158 GCF_002742605.1 Olea europaea var. sylvestris | reverse complement strand
CACCGATTATTTTCATTTAATTCGAAATCACCGAAATAACACACGGGGATTATCATATCTGCATGAGGAAATGGTTTTAATCAACTTCAAATATTAATTATAAGAAATAAAAAGGCAAAAAATCAGCTGCAGCGAAGGCTGTTTAACAGCCGAACAGCCGGCTGTTTTCGACTGTTTTACAGCCGGCTGTTAAACATCCAACAACCGGCTGTTTCAGACTATTTCCGACTGTTGTTAAGTTATACCAGTTTGGCGTAGGAGAATACCGTTCTAAAAACGAAATTAAGCATGCGTAATTTAAACGTAAGTTATACATCCGTTTAATTTTTTTTTTTTTGTTAGGTTCTGTTAAAAAAAATCTATGTCGACATAAAATTTCTCTATTTAACGTATACTAATTTACTTAAAACGAAATTAAACATGATTAAATGTACTTACCGATTTGAAGTAATTGATGTGAAAAAAATTTTCAACTTCAACGTTCCAAAGTTCTTCTAGATTTTGAGGTTCAAGCAGATGAAAAGATGAGAGTTTTTTCTGTGTTGGAAGCTCGTTTCGAAGTTTTTATAAGTGGGGAAATGTTTGATTTTCAATTATTAAGTAAAAGGGTAGTATAGTCCTTTCAACAATATATGGTTTTGTAATTGTACAAAACATTTAAGGGTATCTTTGTCTTTTACTATACAAGAGGCCAATGTCATAATATTCATTATTTTGGAAGTCAAACTGAAATTTTGCTCCTTTGATCGGGTCAAAATTAAAAGTACCCCGTGGTTTGCACCGGTGGCGATGGAAGGGTGGAGTAGTAGTGTTAGAGCTTTGCAATTGCCGATATTTACAGACGTGAAGGGTGGGATGGATTTAGGTAGAAAAAGGTTCAGCTTTTCCATTTTCATTTTCCCCCCCTCTTTTTTTATTTTGTTATTTAATTATTTAATGTGATAAATATGGAAGTACCATTTTGTCCTCATTAACATTGATTAAAATGTTGTCAAAATTAATTTTCTAGGTCAACCGACAACAAATCGGATGAAAACTGTCCAAGCCTGTGATGCAACAGTTGAAAAGGTTTGGAATGATAACTGCAACTTTTGAAAGGTTTGCAAAAAATTTGCTAGTGTTTCAAAAGTTTAGAGATTTTGCTACAATAATCCCTTATTTTTAAGGCAAATCAAAACATGTTTTATTAGATGTCAAATATGATTTGATTCATACGGTTTGAAAATATACATGGATCTTTTCGATTACAAAGCAAGAAATATCATATTAGCTAGTATCTCAAATTTGATTGTAGATTATTATATAACAACTAAAATCTTGTTTTCAATAAATTTAAGGTCGACTAAAGAATTATTTTCAATTTCAATCTCTCACTAAATTTACTGGAGCGTTGGGCTTAAGATTTGTATATGGGATGAGTTGAGGGAAAAATTCATACCTCAGGCGTATTGTTTACACCAAGTCAAAAATAAGATAAATAGTTTGAAATTTCAAAATTCAGGTTTATATTTAGTTAATTAAAAATATTTATTAATTAAAGATAATAAAGTCACAATTATATGATTAATGGTCACAAATTCATATTTATAAATCACAAATTTATTTATTGGTTATATATCGTCAAATTAATTAGTCACGAAACATAAATTTTGTAAGTCATAGATTATTTCAAGGTCACACATCAAAAATTTTATAGTCAAAAATTATCAATTTTTAATGTCACAAACCAAATCGTTGAGGTCACAAATTATTTTATAGTTATAGATTATAAAATTTTAAGGTCACTGACAAAATCGTTGGTCACATATAACAAACACTCTACTCCTGATCCCAATCCACCACCAATCCTTGGTCACAGAGCAACCAAAATCACTATTACACCCCGCCACAATCACTATTACACCTCGCCTCCGCCACAACACCACCATGACCACCGCCAACAACAACCAAAACGAACACCACCCACGTCACACCAACACAATCGTCTTCCACAAACAGTCAAGAACAACTCTCACATCGCATCAATACAATTGTGCTGCAAATCCCACCACCAGCGACCACTGCACAGTAGTTCAAATCAAAAATAAAAAAAATCCAAAAAATCAACCACCAGATCCATCACCCATGCCATTTCCACACACAAACCACCCGTCACAAGAACCATCACCGCGCCACTGCTATTCACCAAAACCACCACCAAATTTCCCCACTGCAGAGGAGAAGACACCCCTACACAACAACTCCAACTAAGTAGATCCAATCGAGGAGAACGAAATCACCCAAAAATAAAAAATAAAAAAAATCGAACTCCCTCCCCAAATTTTCTCTTTTGCCGGCGACCAAAAAACCCCACTCCACTCCCCAAATTTTTATCTGCTAAGACAGGTGCACCGCCAAGCAATGACAGATCGCAGTGGTACACGTACAGTGCCGAACGACAAATCATAGCGTTGCACATAGTCTGCAGTGGTGCGTTGCAGCGTTACTCATGAGACGAGAGACAGAAGGCATATCCGCGGGGGAGAGAGAGAGAGAGAGAGAGAGACCCTAATGGTTGAAGAGAGAAGGCAGTGGGCGGCAGGAGACATTGAAAACCATCCCACCTGATTTTTGTACAGTGATCTTTACATGCCTAGATTTTTGTAATTTCCTCATGAGGGGAAAAAATCATATCTTAGGTATATTGTTTACACATTAAAAAATAAGATAAATAGTTTGAAATTTCAAAATTAGGTTTATATTTAGTTAATTAAAAATATTTATAATTAAAGAAAATAAAGTTACAGTTATACGATTAATGGTCACAAATTTATTTACTGTTATATATCGTCAAATTAATTAGTCACAGATTATTTCGAGGTCACAGAACATAAATTTTGTAAGTCACAAATTATTTCAAGGTCACACATCAAAAATTTTATAGTCAGAGATTATCAAATTTTAATGTCACAGACCAAATCCTTGAGGTCACAAATTATTTTATAGTCACAAATTATCAAATTTTAAGGTCACTGACAAAATCGTTGATCACATATAACAAACACTCTACCCTCGATCCCAATCCACCACCAATCCTTGGTCACAGAGCAACCAAAATAATTGGTCACAATCACTATTACACCCCGCCCCCGTCACACCACCACCACAACCACCGCCAACAACCACCAAAACGACCACCACCTAAGTCGCACCAACACAATTAGCTTCCACAAACAGTCAAACACAGATCTCATATCACATCAACACAATCGCGCTGCAAATCCCACCACCAACGACCACTTCACAGCAGTTCGAATCAAAAACCAAACAAATTCCAAAAATCAACCATCAGATCTGTCACCCATGCCATTCCCACACACAAACCACCCGCCACAAGAACCACCACCGCACCACTGCTATTCACCAAAACCACCACCAGATTTCCCACTGCAGAAGAGCAGACCTCTACACAACGACTCCGACTAAGTAGATCCAATTGAGGAGAATGAAATCACCCAAAAAAATAAAAATAAAAAATACCAAACTCCCTCCCCAAGTTTTCTCTTCTGTCGGCGACCAA
>NW_019227527.1:281105-316517 GCF_002742605.1 Olea europaea var. sylvestris | reverse complement strand
CACTCCCCAAAATTTTATATGTTGCAACAAGTGCACTATCGGGCAACGACAGATCATAGTGTTGCACATACAACGCCGAACGATAGATCGCAGCATTGCACATACTATGCGATGGTGTGTTGCAACATTACTCCCGAGATGACAGAGAAAAGGCAGATTGGAGAGAATGGGGGGGAGAGGGAGAGAGAGAGAGAGAAAACCCTAATGGTTGGAGAGAAAAGGCAGTGGACAATGGAAGAGAGTGAAGGAGGAGAGAAGATGCTGTGAAGATTAGGGTTTGGGTGGTGGGGTTGGCTGGTAAATTTAATATTTAATTATTAATATTAATTATTAAATTAAAACCTGAAATCTACATAAAAAAACTATTCCACCTGATTTTTGCTCCTGGATTTTTATAATATTCTCATGAGTTAACCCTCAAGGTAACCTATAATTTATAAAGTAAATCGAAACCTTTGAAGACGCGAACGCTTGACTTCTAAAAGTCCTTATTTTGTGACAATATTTTTACCACGATAAAGAAATATCATAATTCAACATCCACATTGAAAAACGGAATGCAGAAGGAAATCTCAAAAGCTCCAATTAATCCCAAATTATCTTTCACAACAGATATTTGCGATTCAAACAAAACTCAAGCATTCGTGAAGATAACCCAAGAAGGCTCTAAAATAAACTCGAAGATAATCAGATTCTATTCAAAATTGTCTGGAAAGTAATGAACATTTGGGAAGACACTTGGGCCGTTTGAGTCCCATTATTTGTAGATTATTATGAGAAGAATAGTGTTTTTTTGAAAAATAAGTGATTGAAAAGTTTTTGATTTATGTGTAATATTATTTTATTGAAGATTGTGTGGTTAAAAGTATGATAGAGAAAATGGGGCTCAAACGGGCTTAAGTACGACTCCAAAATCCAAGATAAAATTTGAACCTAATCAAATAGGGAGAATCCCATGTCATCGTCGCTCTCCTCTTTCTCTTCCTTCTTCTCCTCAGCTGGCGGTGCCTCAGCAGCAACGCCACCAGCAGGAGCTGCTGTTGGAGCTCCACCACCTCCAATGAATGCACCACCGCGAGCACCACCAACAATCACCTGCATCATCATTAAAATTTCAAGTAATTATTAAACAACCAACATCTCATCTCTGTAGTTTGTTAAGGTTTCACAGTCCACAGGGCAGGGGACAGCCACCTTTGGCTAAGCATGGAAAGTTAACTTACAAGTAAATTTAAGTAGTTAAATGTAAACAATTTCTTAACATGATGTAGATTAGAAGTAGGCTTATTTTTCAGTTGGCTTAAAGCCATTAGTGGAGTGTGGGGTGGGGGGCATCCATTACTGCTTAAACTGGTAGCGAACCTCGGATAAATTAGCAAAGAAAATTCTACTTGTACATAATTATTGCACATATTGGTGTCCTATGCCAATAATCCGATTTTTGATGAGCAAGCGTGAGATTTGAATTAAAACTTGGATCTTGTGCCACTTGTAATTATGTACACCATTATGTATATGTAGCAC
Organism: Olea europaea var. sylvestris; assembly: GCF_002742605.1. Classification (NCBI taxonomy): domain Eukaryota; kingdom Viridiplantae; phylum Streptophyta; class Magnoliopsida; order Lamiales; family Oleaceae; genus Olea; species Olea europaea. Next base: position 314,993 of record NW_019227527.1, on the reverse strand, counting down.
TCCCCAATTAACAATCGAAATACAATAAATCAAGGGGTAATGAACAAGACTCAAAGTAGTAGATTTGAAGCTAAGTTTATGAGCCAGGAGTGAAAATACAAGTGCCACAACCAAATGCCACAATATCCGAACAGATAGATGTTCATAAACCAGAAAGAGCAGAGCAATAAAAATTGCTTCATACAACTTTGAAGCAACACATCAATGTAGTACCATGTGCAACGGAAATTGTACCTTGACATAACTAATTGAATAGTTTAAAAAAAAAAAAAAAATTGATTGGTAAGCATTAATCAGATTCACAACATATGGATTCTGATCTGAATTGAATGATTTATGATTTTTTTTGTGTTCTTCAATGCAACTTTGAGATATAACTTAAATCACATCAACAAAATCCCACAATTATAGATGCAAACTACAAAAAATCCCGTTTCTAACCAAATCAATATATTTTCAACTCAATTATGTTCATAGAAGTATAGAGATCAGAAATCATTGAATAAAAATAAAAAGACTAAATAAAAAAATAACCTGGAAGACGGCGGAGGAAGGGGTTATGTATGAGAAAGAGGATTGAACGGCGCCGGATGAATCAGAGGACAAGGAGGCTTGGACAAGCTTCCTTTGTAGTTCATAGGTGGAGCCAGCCGATGTCTCCAGCTCGCCGCTGAGCTGCTTAGCCGTCCACTCATCGGCTGATTCCCTGCACACGAAGGTAAATACTCCCATCTCTCCGTGTATCTCGTTGCTCTCTCTTTGTTTCGAATCTTCTTTCAGATTGATTGCTTCTACAGCTTAGAGAGAGACTGTGTATGAAATGCGGTATTGGAATGTGTTATATGAAGGACGGCGGAGAAGGTGAAATGGAAGCCCTAGGGATAAAATGACGGATTTGTCCTTAGGGTAAAGACTATATTACCATTTTAAGATTGTTTGTGCTACATTATTTTCCAAAAAGAATACGTTCTTCAACGATAATTTAACATCATTTTAATTACATATTTTTCAATAAAATAATATTATACGTAAATCTAAAAAAATTTCTTATTTTTTAACCACACATTTTCCGTTGATTTTTTCCCTAAAATGTGGCTGAGAGCTTAATTTTTTTCTGACGTGGACCGGGTAGTGATTCCTTAAGTCCGAATCATGCTGGTACGGGCCTTCAGCTGGATCTGGGTTTGATTTGGCTACAACCTGGCCGAATTTGTAAAATAAATGACTTTTTTATTTAAAAATATTAATCAGTTTTGCTCAAATTTACTTCAACATTGTATCAATTTCGACAGCTTGGATAGTCGTATTTTAAGACCTATATCGAATCACAAAAACTACTGTTAAAGACGAAACTTGGAAGTGATATGATCACCAAGTATAGAATTATAGAGTTAAAAAAGGGAGATGATAAAAGATGTATGATGCATTAGTAATGTTCCTCGAGTTTAAACTAGCAAAAAGTCCCATGAGCGACCTTGTTTTGCCGTTCATAAGTATGTGTAGTTATTTCAAAAAACCTCCATGGCACTGTTTTGTTTTGATGAAAATTAAATTTTCAATAAATTTAGATAAAAGTTGATGAAATATGATTTAAAAAAATATGAATCTCATGAATGTGTGGTTAAAAATAAATTTTAGAAAATGGTAGCCAAAATTCCTAAAATTTTAAGAAATGGGAGCCAAACTTCATATCAAAGCCTTCCATAATACCTTAAACTTGTCAAATATTGCACAAGGCATATTGAACACTATTTCCAGAAACACAAATAATTTTATTAAAAATAAACACAAAAGGTAAGTAAGAAAAGAAAAGGAGAAAAAATGTTTCTTTTAATTTAGAACATATATATATATATATATATTCTTAAACAGTGATTTAATATCATTTCAACCACATTCTTCAATAAAATAATATTACACGCAAATCCTAAACTTTTCTTTATTTTTTTACCACATGTTTTCCATCAATATATGATTCAAAAATTCATTCTAAGGAAAATAATGCAGCTCAAACAAGGGCTTAATTCAGAGATCAATATTATTTTTGGCAATTGATACATATAGAAGTTGTGTTGTAGTCACAATAATCTGTACAAGTCAAAAGGATTTTCATACCATAATAAGAGATACTAAGACATTAATGCTTGAGGGAGTTCAGTTAAAGATTACTATCGGGAGAAAGTAAAAGAATAATTGAGGAATAACTAAGCATGGGATAAAGGTTGCTATCAAGAAAATGAGCATATTGCCTGATAGCCAGATCTTTCTCCGGAAGATCATCTGAGAGGAAGTCAAATGGTGCTGGCTTGCCGGTGTCCACCAAGGGCTCCCACTTGTAACCTGGGTGTTCCGGTAAAGAAATGATGACAGGGACATGGCTAGCATTAAAGGCGACGTATAATTCTCCTTTCGAAGAGTCGATCTGGCAAGGTCAATGTCACAAAAATTAAAAAAAATCAATTAATAAAATGATAAGCAGAGGGAAACATGATCAGGATTTAGGTATGTGGGAACAAATCAAACCGGATAATTTCGTAAGAAGTCTATCCTTGTATAACGGAGGAGAAAAGAATTAAACTCAAATTAGCTAATGCAGAAGATCACCATGCTGCTGAATTTAACAATAATTTCAGTAATATATCTGGCAATCAGTTTAGTTTATTTGAACTATCAAGTATCTAAGTCAGCAATAATAACATTAGTGAATTCTTGAATAATATTCTAGATAAATACTAATGAGAAAAATACCAAAGTAAACGCAACAAATCGGTTTTTCTCAGACCAATCTGGCAACCCTGGAGTATGACCATGCCATTGCAGTCGCTCTGCTGTCGGGAAGTCGTTTAAACCAAGTGATTCGCATTCGCTGGAAAAGTAAAGATCGTGAGATAAAATTCTTTGAGGCTAAATGCCCAAAAAGTTACCTAAATAGGATGGTAAAAGCTTACTGGCGGAAATTGGCCATGTGACAGCAAAATCTGAAGAAATCTGATGAAGACTCCTGCATCTTATCCCACCTGAAGTAGTTAATCTGCATCCAATGCTTCAGTTACACCCCTCAAAAAAGGGAATGAAACCATGTGCAGTGTGGAGATAGGGAGAGGAGTAATCATGATATTTAATGGTGTCAGGGACAGAGAGTATTACAAAGTTATCGTGGCAATAGGTATTGTTGTTACCCCCTTTCGTATGACCATATTCATCACCCATGTAGATCATTGGAACACCCTGGTCATACAACAAAGGATTAAACAACAAAAATGCAGGCATGATATGTAAACATGTTTTATTAAAATAAAGAGGAAAAAAAATTCACATCTATCTCTCTCTTCTTGTAGCTGTCATGATTAAAACGTCCACATATATGTATGCCCATTATTTTTATTTTTATAAGCTTTTGATGATCTTCTAGCAAACCTCTTTCTGGTGCACGCACATTTAGGAAAAGACCTGATAAAAATGTAGTTTCCTCTTATTTACTAACAAAGCAAGTGAAAAAATTAAGGAAAGGGAGGAGACAGAGTCCTATCCTGGAGAGCATATATTGTTCTACAGGCTAAACAAACTCATGTGCGTTGGCAAACAGTAGGGTAACATCATAGTCTAAGCCTAAGATTTTTATGTCAGATTGGGGACAGAAGACAAATTAAACGATTTCAACACATTATAGAAGAAGCAGTTGCAAAACACTAGTGAGAGTTTAAAGTTGATTCTTACTTGGGAAACCATGAGACAGAGGAAAAAATTTCTCATTTGCCGTCTCCTCAATTTCTTCACAGAAGTACTCACAAATTCTCCCTCCTGTGCAACTCATATAAGTATAAAAATGAGATATCTTTGTCCATGGGTTATCAAAGAAAATGAGCTGAGGATCAAAATTGAACTATCAAAGCTAGTCAAATTTAAAAAGTTCTCTCACAAATTCAGAGTGTAATTGTTATTGCTCTAAAGCATAATCTTTAAGGTACATCAAAATATTTTGCATGCAAACAAGCGTTCACTCCAGACTATGCTCTAGAGTCACAGAACTCGTGCAAGGTATTTAAAGAATTCAAAAACTATGCAAAAGAATATTTAAATGTACAACTTTGATTTGGTTATTTAGCTGAAAGTATTTCTAACTCGTATAAAGAAACAAAAATACTGCAGAAGTTTGCTCCAACATATTGTCAAGGCTCAGTCTTACCTGGCCACAATTCCAACTATTATTGTGATTCTCCCCATCTCTGTTTTCTTCACCATTTGCCAAATTGTGCTTGGTATTATACGTCACCAAATCAGCCAAAGTAAAACCATCATGAGCGCACACAAAATTGATACTGTTCCAAGGTTTCCTTCCACCTTCCTGATTTAAAATCAATAGTTAGTGATTTCAAACAAGAAATAGACACAGAGTATGCCTACTCTAACATTTGAATATATAAGAGACACATCACATTTTGACACTCCTAATGGTAACGAGAAATGAGTTGCATAACAGAATGATGGATCACATTCAACTACTAAGTAACTAATATGGTCAAAGTACCTGATATAAATTAGGGCTTCCACAAAGACATTCAGCAAAAGCCCCGGAAAACCCATCAGTACCTTTGATGAACTGTCGTACAATGTCACGATACTGCAAAACGATTAAAATGCATGGTTCAATTGAGGTTTTGAAACTTATCCAGGTAGATAGGCACAAAAGAAAATATACAAAGAGAGAGAGAGAGTGGATGCAAACTAAAAGATAATGCGATAAGTTGGTTGAAGGAACTACCTTATCATTCTGTTTCTCAATCTAAATTAGACGCTAAAAGATTTTGTTAAAATGATGCATAGAAGCATGGGAACCATAGATCATCAGCAAATTAATGAAATGCAAATATTTCTTCATCGAAAGTTTAATAATATGGGACTTTTCAGGAAGTCTCATCTTACTATCAAAATTCAAAAATAACAATGTGCCAGTACAGAATAAACGATGAAAAGCTTTGTTATTTATTGATTAAAATCTTTCTCTTTACAGAATCCAACAGAAACTAAATTATTTGGTATTGAAGAAACCTCAAGCAGAAATACATGCATTCTGTCTGTGGTTATAGACATAATGAACCATTATTTTTTTAGAATTAAAAGTTTTCTAGAACCCCAGCAAAATGTTTTGGGACTGGCATATAAAAGAAAAAACTATATAAGCTCAACCACATTGTTTGAAGTTGGAACAATGCAGTACTCTCAACATCAATTCTCAGGATTAATCACGATGATGTAATAAAGTTCCTTAAAAAAGAAATGAAAGCAGATAACCAGGATGCTCATATTTTACAGCCATACCTTTTTATAAACCACTTCCCATATCTTCCAGTCATTTAAATACTTGAGATGATGATCAGAGACCAAGATTAGCATTCAGACCTACCTTCCCATTCCATTCAGACCATACACCCCAATGGGGAAACATGCCGACTTGATAGAGGCCTCCACAATCCCAGGCTTCAGCTATAAGCTGTTTGAGCAAGCAACAAAGATGCATTGGTATGTGCTAATGCCAAAGAATAAACCACTTACGGATACATTGTATAACTAAAGATAAACCAAAACTGCGTCAATTAAAGAAAATTGATAGGTCAAAGTTGTTTCACCAAAAACTGAATGTGCCTGATGAGAAAGACATTATTATCCTCCATTGAATTTATTAAGATGAAGAATTGCTAAGCAACATGCAAATACTAAGTGATAGTATTCTAACTCCTCAGACAGTCCTTTATTATGCCCCCATTTGATACAAATTATAATCTAAATTTTTATCAAAGTCAAAGTCATCAATTATTTTTAACCATATATTTCATAGAACCCACAACTTTTCAACCACACATTTCATTAACTTTTATCAAAATCTGCTAAAAAACTTATTTTAATCTCCACCAAATAGGGGCTATCTCTTTTATATGAAAAAATGGCACGCTAAAAAGTTCGAGCTGTTAAGTGATCATAAAAATGAATCAACTCACCTTCACTCCATAAAGTATTGGATCATTGCTAATCATGTCAATCAATGGTGGCCTAATGAGAGGAGCTCCAGTAGTGAGTATATCGCCTTCAACAGCATTTCCATATACGTTTACGGCATCCCATAGACTGGACACAGGAAAAGCCAAAGCAGAAGAGGAAAGAGTTAGTATTTAAAGACTAATCATATAGGATAAATGATTTATCCATTAACCTGCTACTCCTTGTCAAGATCGAAGCAAGATCAAAGCGGAAGCCATCTACATGCATTTCTGTTACCCAGTATCTGTTGAAAATCAAGAACAGTATAACTAAGGATTAAATGAGGTAAATTGAATAGAAGGTGTAGAATATATGAAAATGTCACATAAAGCAAGTTGTACAAATTATAAGAACAAGAATACTGATGCAGGATAAATAAGAAAACGGCAAGAAATAGGGGAGAACCGAAGAGAATGGGGGGAGAAATCGAAGAAGAAGCTGAAATTCAAGGGGGGAGAGAGGAAGGGAGAGGAAGGAGACGCCAAAAACCAATCTCAATTCATTACAATCATCAAACCCTTAATTACATGGCAAACTAGGTTTAAATAACAAATCAAAACCCTAAAGAGAAAGGGCCAAGCCCATTAACTAATAGTCCAACTAAAATAAACAAAATAAATAATCGTCCAAATAAACTAAAAATAGGAGGATGTCTTCATCAACTCTTCCGGCGTGAGAGAAAACTAGACCTCGACGAGTGAATAGATCATAAGAGGCTGCAATCAATCTGATAACCAAAATACTTCAAGTCAAGCCACAGGGGACGATGTTTCTGACAAACCAAGTATCAAAATTCCATGATTGATAGTACTAAAAACTATAGCTTATTCCCAAGAATATGATCTAGCCAATGGAGACAGTCTTTCCTTCTAGCCAAGTGCTGATACTGGACTCCAAATAACCAATACTCATGCACCTCATCTCCAAAATTTTCACATGATTGTACTTAATGAGGAACACAAGAAGCACGTCGATCTACCCAACAAACAAGAAAGTACTGAATCTTGTCATCATTAGTTAATACAACACATTCATCTAAAATAACATCAATTTTATCTTTGTGTACTGTGATAGATGGTATTGAAATAGAAATATCAACATAGTCAAGTTGGGGGTCCACAAAGCTAAGTAAAAAGGGATCATCAAAGGAAGTAAAACGGTGCTTGTAAGTAATGAAGTCCTCAATATTTAGGTGGAGTGGTAACCAAAATGTGATGAGAAACTAATGACATATGTATTTGGACCAACACACTTTAAAATTTTAAAAGGATTGGGCTTGCAATATAACATGATCCCCAATATTAAATTCAAAATTTTACTTATGCAAATTAGCTTGAAGTTTATATAATGCATTACTTGCTTCAGATTATTTATTGATCTCAATATGCGAGTCATGAAGATGACGTACATATGCCTCAGCTAACATATACATATTAGTATGTGGAGACATTGGAATAAGGTCGTCGCCGTGGAGGCTCGAATTCTATAAAGTGCAGCGTGCTGGAGGTGGTAACGAGGTTTATGCGATTGAAGATGGAGGTGTTGATTGATGGTGTCGAGGTGGAAGATGAATTCTGGGGTCGCTGGTGCAGCTAGTTTAGAGAAGAAAGAAGAGGATGCCAGCGTTGAGATGTCGAGGAAGATAGAGCCTTGGAATTGGGTTTGTCTGCAGCTGTTTGGGCTGGAAGTGGGTTGGATTATGAAAGGTCAATGGATATTGATTATATGAGCTTGCTATTACTTGACTGGTAGTGGGTTAGTAGGCTGGGCTAGGGTAGAAAATTATAATGAAAATTGGTTTGGGAGTTGTTGGGCTGTGAGTGTTTGGATTTGAATTATGCATTTGTGGTTTGGGATTTATGGGCCGAGCGTAGAATTGGGATTGTGAAGGTGGGCTAGGGTTTGTTGTAGGTGTTATATGGTGCCACCATGTGATGAAAATGGCGAGGATGAACAATACAATGGAACTGAAATTGCTGCAAATCTGTAACGATTTTTTTTTTTTTTAACCCAAAAATTGACGAAAATACTAAAGACCGACTTTTTTTTTTTTTAGGGTGTGAACAGTAAGCTCTTTTTTTTTTTTTTTTTTTTTTTTTTTTTTTTTAAAACTAAGAAAGCAAACTAAAAAAAATGAGATCTGCTGTTCTTACACGAATTTCTTTTCGCTCATGCTGTTTTAACAAATTTTGGGAAGAAAATATGATGAAATTTTGGATTATAAGAAAGAAATAACCCAAGGTTCAGCTCTGATACCAAATTTGATGTAGAATAAATAAGAAAATAGCAAGAAAAATGAGAGAACCAAAGAGAATGGGGTGATAAACCGGAGAAGAAGTAGAAATTCAGTGGAGAGAGGGGAAGGTAGAGGAAGGAGAAGCCAAAATCAATCTCAATTCATCATAATCATCAAACCCTCAATTATATGGCAAACTAGATTTAAATAACAAAGCAAAACCCTAAAGAGAAAGGGCCAAGCCCATTAACTAATAGTCCAACTAAAATAAACAAAATAAATAATAGTCCAAATAAAATAAAAATTGGAGCATGTCCCCATCAAATACGTTCAGAGCACTTCTAACAGAATGGCAAAAATTTTTTGGAGTAGAAGATAAAGAATAAAGAGCATATCCATCAACCTAATTAATTCAATTTTGCAGTGTAAGTATTCTATAAAGCAGAAAGCCAAACTGCTGTTCCACTATAATACCAATGCACAACTAATTATGTCAAGATTGTGTAATAGAAAAAAACAACTCCCTGGATACACTGTTTCTAAAAGCACAAAAGGCTTAAGCCTTGATTTTTACCACATTCGAGCCTTCATTAAGATCCTCACATCTTATTCAAGTTCCATTTAGTCATTTACCATGGTGCAAACCTTAGGACATAAGTCTCATGGTTATTGGGCTATCGCTCCCTAGTACTGCTTCTTCAAGATTTTTATTTTTTTATTATTATTTTTTCACCTCTGCCTTTTGAGTTGGCTTTCCACAACCTAAAATATTTTATTGGTGTTTTTTTATCTCTTGTTAAAATAAAGGGAAACTAAAATGAGAACTTTTCCACTAATCTTTTGGTAAAATAAAGGGAAACTAGAATGGGAACTTGTTTCATTCCCAAAAATAAACAAATAACAATAATAACTGTTTGCTTAACAAAATTCAGAGGCTCGTTTAGCACTCAAATAAAAGGTTTAAAGACTGCAAATTAGGTATGATTGATAGTAAATATACCTCAAGCATTCCAATATAAATTGGCGTACAATAGGATGATTGCAGTTGAAGGTGTTTCCACAACCTGAATAATTGTAGAACTCTCCCTGTGACATAGATTATATGAGTCAGAAAGATTATGCTTTATAAAAACAATCAAATACGGTATCAAGAATTTTCTGAATCATGGCAGAAGCCAACATCCTTGCACTTAAGTTGTTGAAACAAGCCAATTGGACGACTCAAGAAACTTGATGTGTCAATTTGGCATTGAACTAACATATCAGAAAACTAAAAGAAGTGTACTAATTCAGCCTACTTAGGAAAAGAAAAAAAAACAAAATCAGTATGTTATTCTCAGCTAGTTTTGATACCCTCATTTTTTCTATTATTTGCTCAGTTCCACAAGCAATTTGTTCATTGAAATGATAAAAGACCATTGCACCAGCCTCTATTCATCATGAGCCATATTGAGACATCACATGGCAGTGCCAGATACGAGGCTCGTCATATGGAAATAAACCGGGGTTCAAATTCTAAACTTGAGAGGCTGCTGCATTATATGTGAGCACGAGGCACTTCTTTGAGAATCCCAATATGCCCACTTCTAAAATGGAAGCCATTTACGAATTAGTTATGATCAGGAAAACAGGAACTCATCAAAGTGAATTAGAGAAACAAAAGATATCCCAGCCATCCGGTTTTATTTACTAAAGAATTAATTACTATGTATAAACACCAAAAAAGTAATAACAAAGCATTATTCCCCTTGTATTATTTCCCATCACACTTACATGAACAGCAAAGCTCCTCTGCTTGGGAAGAAGCTCTCTTTTACATCGTTAATTTATTTAGTTATTATTGAAAAGCTACATGCCTAGAGATAAAAATGATTAATTATCAAAAAGTCACCATAGATTTTATCAGTGTACAGACCTTAAAGGCCTTGAGGAAGAAAATTTATAGAACGGAACATTTGAGCAGAAGGCACGAGAAAATTTCTGGTTTTAAATTATAACGTCTTTTCAAGAAGTAAACACGGTACAGGTAATATATGTAGTTATACCTTAGGTGCAAGCATATAAAAGACACTGTTGTCAACACCTCTAAATGAGATTACAGGACCATTTTCATTTCCTTCAGCAGTGTGATTGAAAACGACGTCCATAATCACCTGGCAAATAAAAATCGAGAAAGAGAGAAAAAATTCATCAAATATTTCACACAAAATTCTAGAGATTGTCGAAAGAAATTGTCACCTCAATTCCTCGTTTATGTGCTTCTCTAACAAGATGCTTGAATTCATTTACTGCTCCAAGGCCATAATTACCAATCCCAGCAGATGAATATCTTGCCATTGGTGAAAAGAAATTGACAGTAGAATACCCCCAAAAGTTCATCCTGATGAAGAAACAATATTCCAAAAAAATTACGGTGGTTTCTTGTTGGCAATGATAACATCATAAACTATTAAACTTCATGTGCATAAAGCCATTGATGTTTACTACGAATAATAAAAATGTATTTAAATCAACCCAGTACCCACTATCCAGTAAGGAAAGGTGTTGAGTAAAATCAATAAATTTTCTATCAAGAAGCAATGAAATTGTAAAAATTAGTATAGTCCTGTTGTGTAATGGACCAGAGAATTTGCCAGCAATATGTAAATTTAAAAAAAATAAAAAAAAAACTTTTAAGGAAAGGACAATTTATAAGGATTATGAAGTTCAAAATTTTCAAACTGTATTAGATATTAAAATTTCAACCAAACGGATAAAGAGTTGAAATGACAATTTCAACAGAATGAATCATGAAATATAAGATATGGTTAAGATTTACTAAAGAGAGATATTCCTGTACTGATTTTCCCTTCTACTTGTAAGAAATTCCATCCAAGTAGGTTTCCGAGTCTAGTAGATTTTTCAAGTTAGTCACAATATTGTGATATCCAATTTGTGATACTATAGGATAAAGATTGAAGCATTTGAATGATCATGCACTGCATATCATGGGTTTAGAATGCCAAAAACAGACTCTATCCACGCTGTGGCAGAAGCCTTGTGCACTACAACTGCCCTTTTTCCACAAGCAACTTCGATGTGTGGTGATTGCTGATGCAAAAGATGCAATATTTGACACATGTCAAAGATTTCGTAGGTATCTTAAACTATATAAGTCATTTTGTAGAGAAAGATTATAAATTTCTTCTTATTGAATATGAGCTATACATCGTCCCTTTTATAGTACAAAGAAGGGAAAATAAAAGGAAAGAAATAATTGCCTACCAAATCTAAAGATTACAATAATCAATCAATCCTTTAATTACAACTCTAACTATGGAAATAAATAATCCCTAAAAATCGTGATTTCATCACTCCCCCTCAAGTTGGATCATAAATGTTTATCATATCCAACTTGAAAATAAAATCATCAAATTTCTGTCTTGATAGTCCCTTGGTGAAGATGTCTGCAGTTTGTTCTTGTGTAGGAACATAGGTCATGCAAATGGTTCCTTCCTCAACTTTTTCTTTGATAAAGTGTCTATCTACCTCTACGTGTTTTGTTCGATCATGTTGAACTGGATTAAGAGAGATGTCGATAGCTGCTTTGTTGTCATAATAAAGTTTGATTGGTGGCCTTATTGTGACATATAGTTCTTCTACGAGCTTCTTTAACCATAGTCCTTCACATATTCCTTGCGCAACTGCTCTGAATTCAGCTTCGGCACTACTTCTGGCAACTACGTTTTGTTTCTTGCTCCTCCAGGTTACTAGATTTCCCCATACAAATGTGCAGTAACCTGTAGTAGATCTCCTATCATCTGTTGATCCGGCCCAATCTACGTCTGTGAAGACTTCCACTCCTTTTCTTTCATCCTTTTTGAAGAATAGCCCCCTTCCTGAGGAGCCCTTAAGATATCTTAGTATCTTATAGACAGCTTCTAAGTGACTTTCCTTTGGAGAGTGCATGTGCTGACTTACCAAACTAACCGCAAATGCTATGTCAGGCCTGGTGTGTGATAGGTAAATCAGTTTTCCAACCAATCTTTGATATCTGTCTATGTCTACAGGATTTCCTTCGTTGCCATTTTTCCTTCCAATATCTATGGGTGTATCACTTGGTTTACATCCTAGCATGCCAGTTTCATTTAGAAGATCAAGAACATATTTCCGTTGTGATACACTGATCCCTCGTCTTGATCTCGCAACTTCCATTCCCAGAAAATATCGCATTTTTCCTAAGTCCTTTACTTCAAATTCAGTGGCAAGACTTATTTTTAGTCTTTCCATTTCTGTTCTGTTGTCTCCTGTCAGAATGATATCATCAACGTATACGATCAGAATAGTTTTAGTACCATCTACAAACTGCCGCAGGAACATAGTGTGATCTGACTGCCCTTGGCGATATCCTTGATTTTTCAATACTTTTGCAAATCTATCAAACCATGCTCTTGGTGATTGTTTGAGTCCATATAGTGATTTCTTTAGCTTGCATACTAGACTTTTTTCCTCCTTACAAAAGCCTGGCGGTAATGTCATAAATACTTCTTCCTCCAATTCCCCATTCAAGAATGCATTTTTAATATTAAGTTGCTGAAGAGGCCAGTCCAAATTTACTGCTATTGACAGAAGGACTCGAACTGTATTCAACTTTGCTACTGGTGCGAGTGTCTCTGTGTAGTCAATACCATAGGTTTGAGTATATCCTTTTGCAACCAATCGGGCTTTATACCGATCTATTGTCCCATCTGTTGTGTATTTTAAGCTGAAAACCCATTTACATCCCACAGGTTTCTTTCCTTGTGGCAACTCCATTACTTCCCAAGTTTTATTTTTTTTCAAAGCACGCATTTCTTTCAAAACTGCCTCCTTCCATTCTGGAACTCCCAATGCCTCCTGAATATTCCTCGGGATAATCGTATTGTCAAGGCGTGCTGTAAAAGTACGGAATTCTGAAGATAGAGCAGTATATGACATGAATTTTGAGATAGGGTGTTGAGTGCATAATCATGGTTGTTTTCTGAGGGCAATGGGTAAATCAGTATTAGATAACTCTGATACTTTCTGAGGTGGAGCTACCATCGGTTCTGATTCTTTTGGTGCTTCAGTCGTGAGATTCTCTGTGTACTTTGATTTTTGCTTTCGTGAGTAAACTAATATCTCCTTATCCTTTTGTTTTTCTACGTCTCCCCCTGTATTCAAATTTTCTTTTGTTAATGGCATATTAGCATTGGATGGAGGAATAAATAGAGAAGGTTCAGGAGAAGAGAGACTGAAGTCAAAGAACCGATCTTCTGTTAAGGTCTCCCCCTGAAGAGAGGTTTGTTCAAAGTATGGTTTATTTTCGAAGAAGGTGACATCAAGACTTACAAATGTTCGTTGTGTGGGCGGATCATAGCATTTGTATCCTTTTTATGTAGGAGAGTAGCCAATTAGGACACATTTAATTGCCCGGAAATCAAGTTTGTTTCTTTGATCGAGATGGACATGTACGAAGGCAGTACATCCAAATACTCGTAGGGGTAGATTGGAGCTAAGACGAGAAGTTGGGAAATATTTTCGGAATTTTTGGACGGGAGTTTCAAAATTTAGGGCTCGATTAGGCATTCGGTTGATGAGGTAAATGGATGTAAGGACAGCATCCCCCCAGAATTTTTTTGGCATGTTTGTAGTGAACATTAGGGAACGGGCGACTTCTAATATATGTCTATTTTTTCGTTCAACAATCCCATTTTGTTGGGGAGTATCAACGCATGAACTTTGATGAACTATGCCATGTGTTCTGAGATAGTCGCCTAAGATGTTATTGACGTACTCTGTGCCATTATCAGTGTGTAAGACCTGGATTTTGGTTTGGAACTGTGTTTGAATCATAGTGTGGAAGTTGACAAACACGCCCCGAACTTCGAATTTATCTTTTAGTAGGTAAATCCAACAAATTCGAGTATGATCGTCAATGAATGTGACAAACCATTTAGAGTGAGTACGATTTGGAATCCGTGAGGGACCCCATACATCGCTATGAATCATGAAGAATGGCTTTGATGGTTTGTATACGGATTTTGGAAATGGTGTACGCTGATGTTTTGCAAGTTCACAAATTTCACATTGAAGATCAACTGTCTTTTTATTCAAAAAAATAGAAGATAGTACACGTTTTAGGTATTGAAAGTTGGGGTGTCCCATTCTAAAATGCCATAACATAATTTTGCTATTTCTAAGAATAGACGCAGAATCACAAATTTTAATTTGACACTGTTCACCCACATCTGCCTTGTCAAAGTAATAGAGTCCTTCACTTTCTTTAGCATTGCCAATCGTCTTCCCCGATAATAGGTCCTGAAAAACACAGTAAGATGGGAAAAATTTAGCAGAACAATTTGAGGGTTTTGTTAACTGACTTATAGACAGTAAATTGCAAGATAAATTAGGAACATGAAGAACAGATTCCAAGGTTATAGAATTAGAGATTTGAACAGTCCCTTTTCCTGCTATGGTGGACAGAGATCCATTTGCAATTTTAACCTTGAGATTACCGACACATGGGGAGTAAGATGAGAATAAGTGGTAGGAGTCTATCATGTGGTCCGAGGCTCCTGAGTCAATAATCCAGAGTGTTTTTGGTTGAGTGGCAGATTTTAAGGCCCTCAAAAAATTACCTTTGTGCGCTAGTGAACTTGACGGGTTATTGGTTTGGTTTGATGATTGTAGGCTAGAAAACATTTTGTAAAGCTGTTCCATCTGCTCGGCATTAAATGCACCACTTGATTCCTTAGACTTTCCTCCCTGATAGTCAATTGATGCCTGATTCCCACGGTATTTATTACTTTGTCTAGGCTTCCAGTTGGCGGGTTTTCCATGCAAATCCCAACACGTGTCTTCGTTATGTCCTGGTTTACGGCAATGCTCACACCAAGGTTGTCCTTTTTGCTGCCTTGGGTCTGACCCATTTGTCGTTCCTTTTAAATAAAAGCCCGTATTCTCAGGCCCATTTGTTGACCCAAAATTAGGATTTCCTGGGCCATATTTTAAAAGCCCCAGTCCATTGCCTTTTAGCCCACCGTTAGATGGCCTAATAGCCGACCCGGTAGATGACCCAATTCCTTTTGACAGTAGGGCTGAAGACTCACTCGTAGAAATCGATCCACCCACGCCTGAAGGACCTTCGGTCATCTCCAACATAATTTTTCTCCGACTTTCT
Organism: Olea europaea var. sylvestris; assembly: GCF_002742605.1. NCBI lineage: Eukaryota > Viridiplantae > Streptophyta > Magnoliopsida > Lamiales > Oleaceae > Olea > Olea europaea. Next base: position 299,541 of record NW_019227527.1, on the reverse strand, counting down.
TCTTGTCTGACCTCCGCGAACACTTCCCTCGTCGACGGTAAGGGTTTCCGGCCAAGGATTCGTCCCCTCACCTCATCTAGGTCGCGGTTCAGTCTGGCCAAGAATTCGAAGACCCTTTCGTTTTCCAGCCTTTTTTTGAATCGACCACTATCACCTGCGCAATCCCATGCTTCTTCGGTGCTCAAGTCGAGTTCTTGCCACAACGTCGACATCTGCAGGTAATATTCTGTTACTTCTCGGTCGCCTTGCTTGGTTTGCCAGAGTTTAGTTTTGATTTCGAAAATTTGGGATGAATTTTCAGAATCAGAATCTCTCTCTAACTGCATCCCATACATCTTTTCCAGTGGGCAGAAACAGGTACGTTTTTCCGATGGTGGGTTTCATGGAGTTTATCAGCCAAGCAGTCACCAATGAGTTTTTGAGTTCCATTTTTGGAGAAGAACCGTGTTGGTTGAGGCCGGCTTCGTTATCTCCCCAGACAGGTAACCTAATTTTCCTTTCCCATCGACAATTAACTTGATGGATTGAGCCCATTCTCGAAAATTTTTCCCGTTCAGTTTTTCAACCGTTAATTGGAATGATGAATTCTCTCCCATGCCTATGGCAGAGCCAGTTTCTGACTCTCCATTGAAGAAGTCAGAGATCCTCTGCTATTGGCTTCTGTCATTATTTTGGCTAGTTAGTTGATGAGCCTGAGCTCTGATACCATGTAGAGAAAGATTATAAATTTCTTCTTATTGAATATGAGCTATACATCGTCCCTTTTATAGTACAAAGAAGGAAAGAAATAATTGCCTACCAAATCTAAAGATTACAATAATCAATCAATCCTTTAATTACAACTCTAACTATGGAAATAAATAATCCCTAAAAATCTCACATTTTAATGAGCAAATGAAGTTCATGTCTCCCCAAAGTTTGTCTTTCAATGATATGACATTGTCATAGTCTTATATTGTTGTGCATGTGGCTCATATAGAGGGGAACACAACACAGATCCTGGATCAAATGGGTCGATGCCGCCCCCGTGGTACGATACAGGGATATTTCTTGTAAGGGCCTTAAAATCTTATATGGGCCTAGGCTAGAGTTAATATAAATAATATGTTGTAACCCTATTTTTCACTACTGAATAAAGATATCTCCGTTTCGCTCTCGTGGACGTAAGCACACCGCCGAACCACGTAAAATTTTTGTGTTGATTTTCTTTTTCATCTCTTTAATATTGCGTATACATACATACATACATACATACATACATACATACATGTATGTATGTATGTATGTATGTATGTATTGAAACTTGTGGACAGCTTCACATGCTAGCAGCTCAAATGCATGTAGAAGAAGCAGGGATGACACAGATGAAGGAAGAAGCCATTCCATTAAAGACAGCTTCAGGAGTAAAATATTTCAATTATGGACTCCATCAAAGAAAGCTTCTGATGAAAGGTAAAAGATTTTAATAATATTGAACTGCATAAATTAGCAATACAAATCATTATGATGCAAAAACAAAAGCAATGTCACAATTAAGAAAAAATACATATATGTACTCATCAGACTCAGACAATCAAATTCCCGAAGTTGAATCTTTATTCTGAAATTGACCATATACGCTGGAATTGAGACCACTGTATAACAGTATAAGTCACTATAAGGTTCCAAAAGAGAAGGAAAAGGAGGTTGAATTTACTTGTAGTTGCCCAAGATAGAATTGTAGCTATAGTACTCCAACTCATTGAATTCATGACATGGCATTAGTTCAATACAGTTGACACCAAGTTTCTGCAAGGAAGACAATAATATAAGCTGGCTGTCAAACAACAAATGCTAAAGTAATAAATGAATAGGCAAGTGAATATTACCTTGAATATACAAGAGTCGCAAATTTTTAAACCATAAAGATAGTTAAATCTTACACAGCAAAAGAGCCATGTGCCTCTATTTTAAGAATGGATTGCATCTGTTAGAGCTTTCTGTGGATATATATTGTACCTTCCACAAGAATATATCAGGTTCTCTGCTTCAACATTTCAATTATGCCCATTCAGACTTCCTCATTTCCAGCTAATCTATTACCTTCATAAAACCATACTTTTCTGAAGATGCTATAATTACATCTAGTTCTACGAATTTCATTTAATTGGTAATGTTAGCTGGTTGCTGATCCCATATGAGATGGGATAATGTTTTGTGACCTGAGCTGAGTCTTTAACGATTATATATCCATTTCCTATGCTTGGACTGGTGTAATCGTAGTTAGTTATGAACATCCATTGCTTGATTTTGGAGGGTTTATCTCATGTTATATATGTCTTTTGGGAATGAAATTTTGAAATTCAAAATCATTTCTGAGCACAATTCTTGAAGCAACTTTGGGTGTATTTCACATTTGCAATATTACAAAATGCAAATAAGGTATAACTTAAAAGATTTCATACTACAATTGACATTAAAAGGTAAAGTATCCAGATAAAAAAATTTAAACACGTGCTTGCTCTACAAAATTCAAGGGAAAATAGTATCTACCTTTAGATGATCAAGTTTCTCTACCACACCAAGATAAGTACCAGGGCATTTTGCCTTGCTCGATTCATGTCTTGTATATCCACGAACATGCATTTCATAAATAATCAGATCTCTCTGTGGAAAGTTCAGAGGCAAATCTCCTTCCCAGTCAAACTGTGAAAAGGAAAAATAACCTAAACATGATTGCAACGTTAGAGCAAAAAACATGTGAATACATCTCCTTCAAATGCAAAGCGCATCTAAGTTATATTTAGGTCAAAATTGTCCAAAGCTTCCGAATTCAGGTGTGGCAACAAAGGCTGGTACTCAAATTGAAATGATGGTAGAGGATATACACTGGAAAAGGAATCCAAAAAAGGGGTAAAAAGTTAAGATACATTCATCCGCACCCATAAAATAATCATTAAACAATAAAATGAATCTTAAAACGAAAAGATCCTTTAAAATTTTGAGGATTTATTCAGATGTACCTCAGGCGACTGATTGCATTGTTTAGCTCAGCACAGCACAAGTTACGAGAAACATAAACAAAAAAAGGGGGAAAAAATCTCAAGAAGCAGTGTTGAATGATTTCCAGGGCTAATGGCTTTTAGTCCCAACACAACCAAATGACAAAATCAAATTTTAAAACCCGGGGGGGAGGGGGGGGTCCATTGCAGAAACCATGATCATATAATCTAAATTAGGAATCCACACTATCCAATGCACTGCTTATTCAGGGCTTAAGGAAGGATAATGCAGACTTCAACTTCATGTATATTTAAAAACACAGACAATTACTAGTGCCACAATATTATCTTGGATAAAGGAACGAAAAATACAAAGTGAATGTGACCAACAACAAAGCAATAGAGATATTCTAAAGTTTGAAAGAAGTCCCCAACATTGTTAGAAAACATAGCTAACAACTGATGTCATGCCCTAAGCCCATTGCACTCATGCGAGAGAGAGAGAGAGAGGTCTAAGCACTAACTGCTCGTGCCATGGAAGGTCAAGGCCAAAAATGTTTCACACGAGTTAACCTTGGGCCATGGTTAATCACTTATAAGTTCCTTCTCTCTTCCCAGTTCCCACTAATTTGGGACAAACCCTGCTTGAGGTATCACAATGGAAACTGAGTGTATGTCGAAAGACTTGATCTAAACATTTTAAGACACATTCTTTCATATTTTACATTTTCCCAAGAACTTCTCTTTTTTTCCAGTAAAACACACCTCTCATAATTTTGTGCAGTATCAACGCAATTCATGAGATACCTCATCATTATCAGAAGGCACTGAACACGCCAACTGGGGCCAACAATCCTCCTCAGGTCCTATTGTACCATATTCCCCTCTGCTTACAATGGACTGCATCAGAAACCAAAACTTACTGAGTTATGATAGCTTATGCAATCATGATGAAATCCTTCTTTTAGTAATATGACCCTCTTTTTAATAGCTTATGCAATCATGAAGAAGAAAATGCATCATATTTCTTCCACTATGACATGGGTATGATATGAAAAGCTATAATGTTTCTTTCAAGTAGCCATAGCACGCTAACCTTAGCATAAGGATCGATCAATATTTTTGAAGAATTAAAGTAATGCCCTTCTTCTGGGGAGAACTCCCCATCAAATTTGTATCCGTAAACCATATTTTCAAAGTCTCCTGTCAGAAACACATGCCACACATCTCCAGTTTTATTGGTCAGGGGATTCAAAGAGATCTGCTCAGTCACTCTTTTCTGCAATATGATAACTAGGATCAAGAAATACACAATCAAAAGAAGATTATTCCAAAACATGATAAACAGAACCTGAACATTTTCTACTAAGGCTATGTTTGATACAACTTCTTTTCCATGGAAAATGGAAAAGAATTTCCATCTTCCACTTTTTTTATGTTTGATAGGCAAAAAGTCATAGGGAATTGGTTTTCCACTTTTCCTCCACACGGTCTCATTTTCTCCCTTTTCATTGAATTGGTTTTCCCACTTATGTGGTGGCTTTTTAAATTCCAACTTTTTTTTTTCGTTTTTCTTTTTTTTTTTTTGTAACGGGAACAAATTCTATGAACAATTGTAAAAGAGGATATTCCTTAAATTGAAAATTTTCATATAAAATAAAGACAAACGAACACCAAAATATAGATGATTTTTGGATCTATTTTATTTTTTTCTTTTTTCTTTTCTTTTTTTTTTTTTTTGCAATAGAAACAAATTCTAGGAACAATTGTAGAAGTGAATATCCCATAAATTAACAATTTTCATGTAAAACAAAGCAAAACGAACACCAAAAATACACTTTTGTTTCAACATTGGAAAATTATAATAATCAAACACAATAATTTACAATTCTTAAGAAAATAATTTCTAGGCAATTCAATTTCTTGAAATTCATTTTCTTTCCACCCAAATTTCATCTTTGCAATCAAAATAAACCAAGTTTTTTTCGTCTGTCCTACTAAACCTCTTTTTTTTTTGAACTTCTTTGAGTACAGTGTAAGAATATAAGAATTTCTTATCTACTGTACTACTTGTTCACTGATGCTTCAAATTAAAACAAATCAAACGTTATCCACCTGAATTTAACTCGAATATAACAAAAAAATCTTATTAGAAAAAAAAAAAAAAGGTACAAAATTGAGAGCAATATTTGCGGCAAAAAACTAATGACCTCGGATAAATCAGAGAGATTGATCAAGCAAAGAGTAGCAGACGTAGCATTGCTGGAGGAAATAGCAAAATTAACGCCGCCATCTCTCAGCGTGGCACCGAAGGGCATCGGGTGACCGGAAAACACCTCAAAACGACGCAGCTTTGGCGGAGGTTTCTCGACCACCACTGAAGTCTCAGCATCACCTCTATCGGTAGCATCATTCACAATTAACAAAGAATTGGGTTTTCTTACGGAATTTTCAAAAGATTTTTGTGAAACTCCAAAATTTATTTTGCTTTTCCCGAAATGGAAAGAATTTGTTGGAGGGAATTTGGGTGTGCAATTTGAGAGTGAAGAACAATGAAGTAACCCCATATTTGATAACCGAATGCGAATTTAGGGAATCAAAAACCTCTTACACATAATCTTGGATGGTAGATTCAAGATTGTACAGAGTACAGTGTGTGTAAAGTCGTGACTTGGGAATTTGGAGTGGCAGAGGAGAGTGATGTGAAGTACATGGCAGTGTTTGTATCTCTGTGTTAAGTTACTATTTTATTATTTTGACTAATTTTTAAATTAATTTACTTTGACGGCTATTATTATTTTTTTTTTTTTAAATGATATTTTTAGAGGGTGTTAGAGAGATATTTTTATGTAAAAATATATTTTTGAATAGTAAATTGATGAAAAATGTGTGGTTGAAACATAAAGAAAAAAATTTTATTTACTTGCAATATTATTTTAATAAAAAATGTGTGGTTAAAAAAAAAAGAGAGAAATGTATTTTGATAAAAATAGATACCAAACGAGATATAATGATCTTTTGAAGAATATTTGCTTAAAAAGTATGAAAAAAAGGGTAATTAATACAAAAAACCATACCTTTTAATATTATTGTGGAAAACGTCTCTATCTTTCATTTTTAACATTTTTGCCTTTATTTCAAAGTTTCATTGTAGAAAAATTCATTTTCTCTATTTTTTAATATAAATGACAAAAATACCCTTCATTTAAGTAAAACAAAAAAAAAGAGAAAAATAAAGAATAAATTATAATTTTACTCCTAAGCGTTTTAAAAAATTGCAAGTGAGTCCAAATAATTATTAAAAAGTTTAATAGCACAAAATATCCCTACGTTTGGCTCGTAGTGTGAAAAACGTCCATACGTTTTAATTTGGTGAGAATGACGTTTTCTGCAATGAAACATAGAAATATAAATGAAAATGCAAAAAATTGAAACGCAGATACATTTTTTGTAAGAAGTGTCAAACGTAGGGATTTTTTTGCTATTAGACCTTATTAAAATATTTAAAAAAAACTCTCTCTCTCTCTTCTCTCTTTCTCCAAATGGTTCAGTCACCATAGAAGCCAAAAAACTACAGTAAACCATCACCCAAACTGTTGGACCACTATGCCACCGAAAAGCCCCCACTTCCCTCTACACATATCATCCAACGTCCAACCTTGAAACCCTCATGCTAATAGATTTGCTTAGAATTGCAAGTCAAAATACCCAACTTGCGAATGTAAATACTAGCGGCATTACCTATTCTGGAGAGACCCATGTCATTTCCAATACACCAATCGACTATACTCACTAGGGCACCTCTTTTTATCGTCTTAAAATATCAAAAGATGGTTCAACGGTGTGGAAGTTCAGCAGTTTGGACGATGATTGGTCCGAATTTTTTTCACTTCTAACGTAACAATCACATTTGGAGAAGAAAAGAAGAGAGAGAGAGAGAGAGAGAGAGAGTTTTTTTTTTTTTTTTTTTTTTTTTTTGTTATTTTTAGTATTTTAATAAAGCCTAATAGCAAAAAAAAAATTCATACGTTTGACACTTTTTGCGAAAAACGTTCCTATGTTTTAATTTTTTTTTTACATTTTCATCCTTATTTCCATGTTTTATTGCGGAAAATATCATTTTCACTAATTTGAAACGTATGAACATTCTTCACACTATAGGTCAAACGTAGGGAAATTTTGTGCTATTAGGCCCTTTAATAATTATTTAGACTCACTTGCACTTTTAAAAAATATTTAGGAGTAAGATTATAATTTATTCTTTATTTTTCTTTTCTTTTTTGTTTTATTTAAATAGGAGAGTATTTTGGGTATTTTACATTAAAAAATAGTGAAAATAACTTTTTTTGCAATGAATTGTTGAAATAATGGCGAAAATGTCAAAAAATGAAAGGTAAAAATATTTTGCACAATAACATTGAAAAATAGGGTCTTTTGTGCTGATTACCCTATGAAAAAATTTTGAATTTATGTGCAAAATATTTTATTAAATAAATATATTATAAAAAATAAGTATGAGAATTAAAAAAAAAATTATTTTAATATGAGACAACAAGGACTTATTTTGAATAACCCAGCAAATAGGGGGGCCCGATGGCCCTATCCATCTAGCATCGTCCTAAAATTAAGCTTATGTCAGATATATTAAACCCCCGTTTGGAACACATTAACGTAAAAATGAGAATTAAAAATATAATTATTATGGTCTCATACAAAAAATAAAAATTCAAATTTGATAGTTTAATGTGATGGATAACAGTCATATTTTTCATTTTAATAAGAAAATAATGAGAAACAAACGGATGTTAAATATCATTTCCTTCACTTGTTTTCTATGGTTCCATACTCCTTCCATTCTTTTCAATTCTCCCTCAATCACGCTAATCAGACCAGCCCCCTCGTCTACGTTATCACTGCATCCATACCCACTCTTGATTTTTTACATGCTATGAAGCCATGGAAGATGACTATGATATATTAGCTCCCGCGAATTTGCCCGCACTAAATAATATTAAGAAAGATGCCGGCTCCAATATAGTGCTTCTTATCCAGCATCATGAAAAAATTAAATTCAACCTACACTAGAAAAGTGGAATGTGGGCATTGGTAAAGTTTCAAGCCCCATTCTTCTACAGTAATGGTATGAAGACATGACAAGAAGCTGCTTTGAAGTTTGTTTACAAAAAGAATGATCGAAAGATGCAATGCCCACTTCGGAAACCATCTTCAAAAACTCATCCAAACCTAGTCCACCAAATTTGCTCATCCAATTCAAGAAATTTCACAGGGCAAAAGCAGAGCTCCATTGGCCTGGAACCCAAACTCTTCTTTTGCATTGTGAAGCAAGGAAGCAATAACCGGAAAGTCGAGGAAGCAGGTGGCGATCAAGAAAAAATGGCGTTCTAAGCCCACGTAAAAGAGCCAGAGCCTGTCCCCCGCCACGTTGATCCGATTGGTTCCTCGGAATCTGAGGCGGCGATGGATGAGGAAAGGAGACGGTTGAGGCTTTTTGCTTTTCCAGCGTTGAACAATTTGAGTGATCATATTGACTTTCTTGATGGCTTTAGCCATTGTTATGGAATTGCCAAATTAAGAGAATCCATTCATGTTCCTTAAGTTTGCTCAATGTTCCTTATAAACAAAACTAGATACTACTGTAACAATTTACAACAAGACAATGGCGTTCCTCAAGAAGATATGATAGTTCGAGCCCTCAAGAATTCAGTGAATCTTGAAGGTTTAAGTACAATGAAAAACGAAGAAAAGATTCTTGATGAGATTTAATCCCAAAACTTAATATATATTATAATAAATAATTCATATTGACACTTGAATATGTACAAAATTTTTATATAATTAATATTATATTGAATCCACTCGTCTATAATAGTATTGTTGACCCTAGAAATTGGTCCTTCTACGTAGCCAACTGAAAGCTACTCCACTTATTCCTTCTTGCACACAATCAGCGAATAGTCAGGCGCACACGGTCGGAACCAACAGGGGTGGCGGCGGCCGTATACACTCCGATAATCAAGTCAAGTTTGGGTGATCGGAACAGTATTCAGGAGGCTATGCAAATCAACAATAAAGGGGGAGGAGAAAATATATAAACTTGTTATGGAGTGCTATGTATTAAGAGTTTCATTACCCTTACATCTTGTCAAACTTTGGGTATTTATAGGTGGTATGAACCGTTGAATGTGGAACGCGTGTATACATCTGACGGTATGAAGCGTCTGCTCATAGGCGTCAATCAGCCTCGTTTGTAGAGTGGGTGGACAGTTTGTTTCCTCTGAGTTGAATTGACATAGAGTTGATAAGTCACATCAACTAGTCTCATGGAGATATCAAATCAATTTAAACCTTAGGTGCAGGACAAATCTCAAATTGGCAACGGATCTTCTAACCGGGGTCCACTTATCTCGACCTCGGAGGTGAGATGCTTCGACGGATCAGTAGTAGGAATCGCTATATCACTTCGGAGAAGTTTCGGAAGGGTCGTTTTCAGGTCAGAATAAGTGGTGCTGCGCGAGGTCCACTTGATCTCATCCTCGGAGGCGAGATGACACTTCGGTATTCGAGGCGTGTATAATCGGAGCGTAACAAGTATAAGAAGATATATTTTTTTAATTAATTTTTAATCTACAGGCGCATAATTTGCTATAAATAGCTATGACTAAACTTGAATATATAGAAAACATCATCTGCTTGAACACTACATCGTCCCCACTCATCTAAAAGATTACACGAGAAGATAATTTTGTTAATTTATGAAATTATTTTGAACAATTTTCAAGGCAGCCGCAGTTAAGGCCCCTTATGCTTAACATTATTTTATGTTACTAATTGCTATCACGTACGTTGTACGATTTTTGTATATATCGTATTTTTATTAGTGTATATATTTTAATTTTTTTGGAAGGTCTTTGAAACAATATCTAAAAATATTTCCATGATATAAGAAAATAATTGTAATTTATTTTTACAATTACATAGTAGTATGTTATATAAAAAAATATATTTGTATATTTCATACTTGAATGAGAAATATACAAACTATTTTGCTTGTATTCTTTGATAGTGTTGATATGATTGAATTGAGCGTGAAGATTATATTTCTAAATTTTGTGTAATTCAATATTGTAAAATTGAAAAAAAAAAAACTCTCCGCACAGTACGGAGAGAGTTGAATCAAGTGCGGAATAAAAATAAAAAAAGGTGCAGAAAGAAAAAAACTTCTCCCCACAATGCGGAGAGAGTTGAACCATATGTGAAGAGTTTACAACTCTTCGCACAGTGCGGAGTAAAAAAAAAACTTTCCACACAGTACAGAGAGAAAAAACTGTCCGCACAGTGCGGAGAATTGTTTTCAAATTCTTTAATTACAAGTCAAATTTCAAAATTGTAAATTTTTTGTATATACAACGAAAAAGAGTCAAAAAATATGGCTCAAAATCAATTATGTCTTCTTTAAATTTCAGTTACAGCTCAATTTTTGAGCATGTAAATCATATTTATGGTTTTGGAAAGAAGTTTTCTCGTGATTCATACAATGAAACAATATGTAAGTTGTGCAAAGAATGATATATTGATAGTATCATGACATTGCTTTCACAAATGGAGGCCCTTGGGTACCACCCAAATTCTATATTTTACACTTGCTTGATAACAGCTCTTGGACATTAGAAGCGGATACAATTTTCAATGAAATTATACTTTCAAGTTGTAAGCCAGAAATTAAAGTGTTCAATGCATTGCTCAAAAGTTGTTTAAGGAAATGTCTCTTGGAACTTGCAGATAAAGTCTCGAGAGTTTTTGTTTTTCTCTTCACACTGTGCAGAGAAATAGTTTGTTATCCCTCTGCACTTTGCGGAATCTTTTTTTTTTTATGCTCATGTGTGGAGATTTTTTTTTTATCTCATGAGATTTATATATACTAAAATTATTATTATATTTTTATATTGTTGGCATGATGCGTATATGGAAGAATATTTATCAATCACTATAAACAAAATTCTTCACAAAATGTAAAAAATAAAAATGCATAATAAATCTTCTTATTACGCTAATAAAATTAAAATATATTTTTTTTTACAAATAATATAAAAAAATCATTTTTATCTTCAACAAAAAAAAACACATTTAAAAATTAGCAATTTCATAACCACTTTTTTTTTTTAAATTCTCATAAATACAATTATAAAAAATGAAATAATATTGAATTACAACATTTAATACTTAAAAAATTCAATATTAAATAAATTTTATACATTTATAACAAATTATAAATCCATATATGCGGCTTACCGTATTTGCAGGCAGCTTACCGTATATGCTGCCTACCGTATTTGCGGCTTACCGTATTTGCAACCTACCGTATTTGCAAACAACTTATTGTATATGCACTTTATCGTATTTGCACATTACCGTATATGTTGTCTACCGTATTTGCAGCCTATCGTATTTACAAACAACTTACCGTATTTTCACATTACCAAATTTGCAGCTTACCATATATGATGCCTACCGTATTTGCAATTTACCGTACATGCTGTCTACCATATTTGCAGCTTACTGTATTTTTATATACCAATTTTTACACTTACAAATACCGAGAATGCTAAATATCGTACACTCATTTACCAAACCGAATTTCAAAAAAAAAATTCAGAGTTTTATTTTTCCAACATAAGTATAAAATAAATATTAAATATATATGAAACACAAAATATAAATGCATATGACTATGCTGCTCAATCTTCAATTTTCCAATATTGAGTTACACAAAATTTAGAAATATAATCTTCACATTCAACTCAATCATATCAACATTATCAAAGAATACAAGCAAAATAATTTTTATAATCTCGTATATTTCTTATTCAAATATGAAATATATAAGTATATTTTTTTTAGATGACACAATACTATTATACAATTTGTAAAAATAATTTACAATTATTTTCTTATATCATGGAAATATTTCTAAATATTGCTTTAAAAATTTTCAAAAAACTAAAATTTATATACTAATAAAAATACGATAAATGCAAAATTCGTGCAACGCACGCGATAGTTACTGTGCGGAGTTTTTTTTTTTTTTTTTTAAACTTTGCATTGTACGGAGAGTTTGTCAACTCTCTGCATTGTGCGAAGTTTTTTTTTCTTTTTTTATTCCGCACTGTACGAAGAGTCCGCACTTTGTGAGGATAGTGTCCGCACAGAATGTCATCTCTCCGCATAGTTCGGAGAGTTTTGTCATAATGTTTGCCATCTCTCCGCACTGTGTGGAGAGATTTTTTTTTACTTCGCACTATACGAAAAGTTTGCCAACTCTCCATACATGGTTTGTCATCTCTCCGTACAATGCGAAAAGTTTTTTTCTTCATTTTTTACTCAGCACATGGTTTACCATCTTTTCACAATGTGCGAGAGTTTATTTATTCATTTTTTAAAGCTCATGTATGAAGATTTTTTTTTTTTGCTCATGACAGTTTATATTTACTAAAATTATTATTATCTTTTTACTGTTAATGGTATGATATGTGGAAAAATATTTGTTTGACATAAATAAAATAAAAAATAAAAAATGACATCATGTATAGTAATTTTATGACATCATGCATAGTAAAATTGTATTCATTTACTATTGCATGAATAGTAGACCATCCTTTCCCTTTTTATTAGAAGTTAGATAAGTCTAAAAATAATAGTGGGACAAGAGAATTATTCTTTATAAAATAAAATAAACAGTACATATACTAGAAAATGGTTATAAGGTAGGCACGAATTGGACACAATATTTCATTACGGCCAACTTAATTTTTTTTTTTTAAGTTTATTATTTAAAATTAAAATTTTTAAATCATACAAGACCCCATTAATTTTTATTTTCCACCTAAGAAGATATAAAATATATATTTTACATATTTAAGTCAAATCTCAATCTTAAACTATCAAAGTTTAGCGTTTGGCTTAGCTTTAAAAGGTTACTTTTAAGAAAGTTTTAAATTTAACATTTTTACTGGGGAAATTAGATATAAATAAATAACTTATTACGAATGTTACATCTACTTTAATATCAAAATAAGTGAGAAAAATGGCATATCCAAATATATTTAAATTAAAAATGTCATTTTAAAGTGAGTATGAGTAACATTTAAATTTGACCAAACATGTTAGTCTCACTTAAATGAAAAATAGGTTTTAAAGTTGGGAATTGAAATTTCAAATTAATTAAATGAAAATCAAGTATTTGGTCAGACATGAAATAGATAAAATTGCTATACTTTTCAAGTACCAACCGGAACTCCAATATTTAATGTTTGACAAATTTTGATGTCATATTTTCACACTTGTCCTAACAAAAAAAAATAAAAAATAAAAATAAATAATCATTTAACTTTTAGCCCCTGTTTGGTTCCCATTTTTTTCTCATTAAAATGAAAAATATGATCATTATCCATCATATCAAGCTACCGAATTTGAATTTCTATCTCTTGTATAGGACCTGTAACGACTATATTTTTCATTTTCATTTTTCAAAAAATGAGAAACAAACAGGGACTTAACCACCATATAATGGGTAAAGTGTGCACACTGCGTATACACGGTTCAACCTAATAAATAAATTAGTATAATTAATATTGTATTATGTCGACTAATTTAAATATTGTTTCTTTTGTAATTTCATTCTATTCCCATCACCATCATATTTGTACGACAATAATCACATAAAAAAATGGGTACCATGTGCACACGGCTTGAACACGGTACAAGCTGGTCAACCTAATAAATAATTTTTAAAGAAATTATTGAAAGACAATTTAACAATAGTAATTAAGTCGCTTCTTTTTAATTTTTTATTAACTCGAGCAATAAATTATTGATGAGCGTGATTTATTTTGTTATTGACTCTTTAAAATAGAGAGTATCTTAAGTTTAAAGAATTTCATGGAGATACTCTTGATTTCATTTAAATATTGTTTTTAACACGCTTCATACCATATAAACCATATTCATTTTAGATCAAAGATTTGACGCGTGCACAACTTTCATAAATAAACGACAATGAGATTTAAAATCCAACTCTTTGTATGGCTCTAATACGATCCATATGATCCGTGTAAATTTTCTCGTCTAAAAGTTTAAATTATTAAAAAGTATAATAATTTATATTTTGTCTCTAACAGAAAAATATCAATATAAAATGCGCTGTCATGAAATTTGGAATTAAAATAAAGAAAATTATTGTGTTCAATCAATAAATGATGAAGTATTCTTTTACTTTTCAAGCCAATTATGATAGGTTGCTTGACCAATTCGAGCAATCATACAAAGAACAAATACATTGTATTTGTAAAAACTGCCATGTTCCGATGGTATGGTTTCCATAGCTAACAACAAATAGTTTTGTTTATCAATTTCTTCCACACATCAACAAGAGGGAAAAAAAAGAAAGGAAAAGAAGGTCTAAGCTGGTTTATGTCAAATGAATACTACTAAGTAGGGCAGGCTCGACCCTGATTCTAAGGTATAAATTAACTTTATTTGGCTAAAAAATTTATTCTACGTCATCATCTAATGTTTTTCGAGCTTATTAAAAATATTTATCTTATATTATAGCCAATGAAGTTTAAAAGTGTCGATCTCAATCTTAAACTTAGTATATGGTGAAGTAATGAAATTCACATTGACAATATCCCAACAACGTAAAACACGAGCTCATTATATATATACACACACACACATATACACGCACATGCACACGCACACCCTACATCATAAATTATAAAAATATGGAGGGAGAAATGTGTAAATTTAAAGAAAAAGTAAAAACTAGCGTAAAAAATCATAAATTGGGTAGGCCCGCACTCCGCCACTCACGGAGGAAAGGAACACGTGGCAAACTCGACAAAGAAAGGACCAAGCATTTCGCCGATGGAATCCACCAATAGAAGTTCACCACGCGTAAATCAACATCTTGTGGGGACCATGAGGCATTAGGTGTACGATGTGGTCCCACTTTCCTGGTAATGTGGGTCCAGAATTTGCTCCTGTGGTCAACTGGGTTCAACCGCAGCACGGGAAAATATGGTCCCCCCTAATGTTAACTGGGTACACAAAATATGATCCCATTCCTATAATGTTTGTGCAAAAAAGTCATGGTCCTCTACTAATTTTGTTGCACTAGGATAGGGGAAATTATGGTCCCTTTCCAATATAAAAAAGTTGAATCTCAACCTTAAGGGTAACTCACCGCTCCTGTCCTGGAGTATCGTGAGGGAGGTAAATCGCAGGTTATGCCTTCAACTTCAAGGGTACATGGTGGAAGGTTGCTTGTACACTTGCACTTACCCAAGAGCCAAATCCATATTTCAGGATTCGAACTCTTAACATGGCAGCATCAAGTAAAGCTGGATTTCTTCACCCTCCCCTTTTACCACTTGGAGATGTTTTTGACTTACGATTGACCTTGTTATATATAGGAAAATTCTTGTTGTAAATATTCAGATGAACCCCACACCTGTGAGTGGGGGACACCATTATGTACAAATTTTTATGTACACACAGCACACTCCTTATATATAACCATCAAATTTAAAATGTATTGACCCCCAATATTTAGTGAATTTTTTTTATTTTTTTTACCATCCATTCAACCTCGATTCAATTATGGTTCAACTCTTTGACACTTGATCAATTACATGATCGATTGATTTTCAAAACACTAAAAATTATTTGAATAATATCTATTTGATCTCATCATTTTCCTCTTTCAATTGTGTCATAATCTACGTGTTTTTCCTTTTCTTTTTATCCCACCCCACCGCATACATGCGTGCACGGACAAAATCACCACCAACGAATTTGAAATATTTATAAAATCACCACCAGCGAGCTTTTTTCCGAGCCCGAACCGGGCCGAGCAAAATCAAAATCTAATTGGTGTGGTTAGAGAGGAGATGAAGTTACAACCTCTATAGTCATGGACGTATACCCTAGTCCTCAGTATAGGAATGTCAACAAATCGAGTCGAGTCAGCTCGCAAGCCGAAACTAGAGGCTCGGCTCGAGTAGGGTAAAATGAGCAAGCTTTTATCCGAGTCCGAACCGAGCTCGGCCAAAAAAATTAGGTTCGACCCAAACTTTCGGCTCGAGCTAGCTCAATTTTGATTTTTGGTATTTATTTATTTATTATTATTTTTTTAATTCAAATAAGGTAGCATACTGCTGCCTTTAAAATGCAATTTTTTTTTTTAAATATAGGCTCATGAGCCCGAGTCGACGAACTACACGGGTCGTCTCGGGCTTTGCCCGACACCCCAAAATGGGACTCGACCTTTTTCCGGATCGAGCCACGAGCGGCTCGAGTTGACTAGCCCGATTGTCATCCCTACCCTATAGCCCATTTAATTTTTTAGTATAATTTTTTTTATGTAAATTTCTTTTTTGTATAAATTTATTTATTTTTACACATTATCCTAGCTTGTAGTACAGTCCTATATCCGTCGCTGCCTATAATTAAGTAACAAAGTGGCAAAATGGCCGAGGTGTTCCAATGGTACCCCCTAAGACGAAAATTGGGCGAAGTGAATAGTTGCTTTGCTGGCGAGGCGTAATAGTCGTGATGCAACTAAAAGCGCAAAACAAAAAAAAAAAAAACACTATCAAAATCCTATGATACTTAATTGTTGAACCTATGATACTTAATTGTTGAATTTTGATAGTAGTAACTTCAAATTGATGTTGCAACATGTAAACCTAATAATAATGACATTTAGCACAAACGTTGTTATTGTCATAAATGATAGATAAATTTAACATAAGGATTAGATGATTCATTTAATTTATTCTATCATTTAATATCGTCTAGTGTCATTTAAATTAATATTTAGCATTGTAATGATAAATAACATTACAGGTTTGTTCGAGCTCCATTCTTGAATAGTACATTGATCGAAAATGTAGGGTTAAAAATAAGGAAAAATTTTAAATTTGTGTGTAATATTATTTATTAAAGAATGTGCGGTTGAAGTGAGATAAAACACTATTCAAAAATGCATTTTTTTTTCAAAAAATGGTGCTCAAACGAGGGCTACACTAAACCTAATAAAAACACTAATAAAAAAAAATGCTGTCTTATTTTCTACCTGCTTAATAAATTATAAAATTAACTCTAATGAATCTAGTCCCAATTGCTAAATCAATAATTCAATTAACGATAATTCTATATGTACATTATGATATTCATAAGGGTCCTCATAATATACATGTGAATTCCATAAATGAAAGGTTGAATTTTTTTTTCAACTCTTCAATAACGTTATGTTACTTGTACATTATGAATACATTCATAAACACCATAATATACATATAGCATAACAAATTAATCCATATATTTGGTGGGTGTTCAATCAATGACGGCAACGTAAACCCATGTACTAGACACGTGTCAATGGAAGATTGAGATAGAAAAATAAAAATTCAAAAAAAAAAAAAAAAAAAAAAAAGATTGAACCCCAACCTTAAGCGCCCTACCGTCGCACCCCTGGAGTATCGTGAGGGAGGTAAATCACGGGATGTGCCTCAACAGGTCAGGGAACAAGAAATTGCCCGTACACTGATTCCCACAAAGAGTCAAATTTCATATCTCAAGAATCGAACCCTCACGCTGCGGCTGTCAATAAGGCTGTGACTATCCCACTCCTTTCATTTGTACCATTGGATTATGCCCCGAGGGGCAATTAACGATAATTGTACATGTATATTATGGTGTCCATAAGAGCATCCGTAATGTGCATGTAAATTCCATAAATGAAGGGTTGAATTTTTTTTATTTTTTATTTATTTATTTTTTTTGTTTTTTAACTCTTCAATGATATTATGTTACTTGTATATTATGAATGCCCTCGTAGTCACCATAATATTCATTTTCCATAGCAAATTAATTCATATATTTGGTAGGTGTTCAATCAATGACGGCAACATAAACCCATGTGCTAGACACGTGTCAATGGAAGATTGAGATAGAAAAATGCGTGAACATGTGTTTCATGGGTTCATGTGCCCATTTGCCCACCTAACTATTCAACTGAAGAAGTTCATAAGAAATTGTGTCTCTTGATACTTTATTCCCAATAATAAGTGACATGTCCAACCGACCATTCCACTGAGTTGTAGTTGTGGACTCGGTGTGACAAGATTTTTTATTTATTTATAATTTTTTATAGAAGAGCTTCTGAAAAAAATAATTTTGAATCAATTTTTTCTAAAAATTCTTTTAATCAAATAAAGTGTCTTTAAAATATTATCCAAATACATCTAAAAACAACTTCTTAATCTTAGAAGTAATTTTTTTACTTTTCAAAAGTACTGTCAACCAAAGACAATATTTCTTTATTCCTGAAAAGGTAACTCTCTCTTTGTAAGTTAGAAAAGGGTATGTCACAT
>NW_019227527.1:270425-273100 GCF_002742605.1 Olea europaea var. sylvestris | reverse complement strand
AAAAAAATGCAAGATTAGTAATTCCTAGAGCAAAAAAATAAAAAATAATAAAATTATACTGGTAGAATATATGTTTGATCACAAATTTTGTTGACCAATTTGGAATTTCAAGTCAATCAGAAAGACAAAAAGGTGGATTTTAGTGCTCTTTTTCGATTTTTTTTAGTAATTGGAATATATGTCTAGTGCATTTCATCCATAATAGCATTATAATATTAGAATGGGGAAATATCCTATCATGATAGTTTCCTCGTTATCTACACGTCAATTAGATGACTGAAAACAAGGATCAACAAAGCTTAGATCTGAGCCCAATTAATTTTGTAGGGTAAAAAGAGGTTGAATGAATTTTCTTTATGTATCAATTCAGTATAATATTTTTTGTCCTCTTGACTTTGTCCCTAATTGAAAAACTGATAATCTCAAATATTTATGAGCATTGACCAGTTTTAAATTGCCAATCAATGACACTAGCGCATACCCCATGATTATCATCACCACTTGCACTAAACAAATATATTAGTTGAGGTCATGATTTCTACTGGTCAAGTCAACAGGTTCAGTTAGATTTGGTAATGGTTAAAGAGGGAACACACAAATTAAAAGAAGTATAAGTTGAAGGATCAAATTAAAATAAGTTAAAGTTGAGTAACTAATATGAAACCGAAGTGTATATTGCAGGTGTCTCTAGTGAATTTTTTTAGAATCATATGTTTCTAGGGCATTCTGTGAGAAAAACACAGAGTAGAAAATCAGCAGAGAGAACAATAATCGCAAATTGAGAACAAAAATGGCTTCGAAGATTTCCCTAAAGGCGGCGAAAGGCAAGAGCGTTAAGAAGGCGCCGGCTGCGGCCGAGGAAGAGGGCTCTACTGCGGCGGTGGCGGCAAAGTTCGTGAAGGAGTGGAGCACGTGGACCGTGAAGAAGGCTAAAGTCATCACTCACTATGGATTCATACCGTTGGTCATCATTATTGGGATGAACTCTGAGCCCAAACCTTCACTCTCGCAACTGCTCAGCCCCGTCTAATGAAGTATTAAGATCGTGATATCGCTTATTTCTGTTGGATTCGTCTACTCTTTTGCTCTCTATTTTTGGGTTGATTACTATTAATCGACTTTACTTTTGGCTATTTTAAGTGAGGGTTTTGTTTTTACTCTACGTGTAATTGGATGATATGTGTGGTTTCAGAATTTTATTAGTACAATAAGTTTTACTGGATATTTTAATGGCTGCGATATTATTATTGATATCGAATATGAAATAGTCCTAATCATAACTTTTATTCATATTGTGTTGGTGAAATCTAAGAATGACTATGCCTGAGCTGCCTATAAGTTGGTTTTCTTTGGTTGTTATGGGATGGGGGTGTGGAGTTCAGAGCATTGTTCTTGGGAGAAGTTAGTGTCTACAGTGCAAAGCTTTCTTGAAGGGGCTGGACTGCTTCTTCCCCGGTGCCCACTATCCTTTATTTATGTAGATGTTGAGGCACGGCAAGGCAAGCCCCGGGAAGTGTAGGTTTGCTTGGAGCTCCAACTTAGGATGTATCCTGCTACTGAGGTGGTGGAGTCAGGAATGCACCAAATAAATTTATAAATTTGTAGCTTGGTTAGTGGGTTTTTCTGCTGCTGTTTATTACTGGTTTTCTTATTGTTTATGATAGGTTCAACTATTATCTAGCTGGTTCTTCGCCTGCATATTTGGGTGATTCTTCTGTTATTATTTAAACAAGCGCCTACTTGAGGCCATTTTCTTTATTTTATCTATCAGCTCAAAATGTTTTATCCTTTACAAAAGAATAGATTTTAGTGCTGATCCACCTCGGAAGTATGTCGCCGGGTATTAAATGTTGGGCTTTTGACATTTTTGCTTTTATGGAATAGAGAAAATGTTTGCAAAATTATTTACCTGATCATCACTTGGGGCGAATTACAACTTATGTGCATACCCTCCGCATGCGAGTGTGTATGTATGTTGAAAGTTATAGGACTTAATGAATTAAACCTTGCACAATTAATAATTATATCTGGAGTATGCAATCAGCTTGGTACCTGGAACAGGCATGTAGATCGATTTGGGTGTTCTCAAAGTTTGAACAAGCTTTTAGTATCATGTTTTTGAGTTGGCGGTGTTTGTTTCTGAAAGTGCTCAAAATAGCATCAATTACCTTTCTGCTAAATAACTATCCTGGTGATTACTCGGGGTAAATGCATTAGCACACATGATTAGATACTGGAACACTTGTATCTTTAATGTGAGTTTGCCGAATTGCTTATTATGATTTGATCTCGAATTAGTTAATTCTGATCAGAGAAGGGTAGCACAGATTTTCTTTATGCCAGACTTGTATATGAATTTTATGACCAGTTGAGCACGGATAAATGAGTAAATTTAATGTGCTAATATAAATTGAAGACATCTCTGCTTTCAATTGAGTGATTGATGAGTACTTAGAATATGCAGTCGTGTTATATTCATTTACACTTGGTTGGTTTAAGTCTTTTATGCTGTATTTATTCTTCCAAAGGCTATCAATTTTGCCTTGCAAGATGTTTGATATTAGTAATCTTACGCTCAAATTCTCTTTTATGAGGACTGTATCGTGAATTGGTTTTCATATTCGATTATCTTTTCAATAGTTATTCTTCAATTACCAAATGGAGTCTCATTTGCC
>NW_019227527.1:219729-252542 GCF_002742605.1 Olea europaea var. sylvestris | reverse complement strand
GGGGGGGGGGGGGGGGGGGTTAAAATTATAGCCGTTGAGTGTTTCCTACTTAGCCCTTGTTTGAACCCCATTTTTTTAAATGAATTTTTCAATAGTGTTTTACCATCATTTCAACCACACATTCTTCAATAAAATAATTTTACACGTAAATTCAAAATTTTTCCATATTTTTTAACCACGTATTTTCCATCAATACACTTTTCAAAAATTCGTTGATTTCCCAAAAATGGGACTTAAACAAGTTAATTTATCATATTAGAAAAAAAAAATAGTTGTCATCTCCTTTATTTAGAAATAAAGTTATTGTAATTCTTCCTTCAAGGGCTTGGAATAACCGGGTGGATATTGACTACCAAATTTTGGTTATGGGAAAATTTTTAGCTGCCGTCTCCAATTATTATAGGCTACCAAGAAATCTGTTCTGCTTAAATTTTAGATTATTTCCTTAGGGAAAACCAGCTAGGCTGAAGATTAAAGAAAGCGCTATGAATCTTAATTCCCAAGTAGTTAAACTATCAGGTCTCCCGCCATTGATTAAAGCACTTAGAGCTTCAGCAGAGCTTAATGATAATCATGGTTTTCACTTTCCTGGACATAAGAGAGGGCAAGCTGCACCTTCGGAATTGAGTGAACTAATCGGGATTGGACCATTTTTTCACGATGTCACTGAACTTCTAGAGCTCAATAGGTTTTTCGCTCCCGTTGGACCTTTTCTTAAAGCAAAGAGGCAAGCAACAGATCTTTTCGGAGCTAAAGAAACATGGTTTCTTGTTGGAGGCACAAGTTGTGGCATCTAGGCCTCGATTATGGCTACTTGTTCGCCTGGAGATCCTATCTGATGCTCCCTCATCTACCTACCCTGATCTCGACCTGTATTAGCCCGACCTCAACTTTCTCCAAAACCATGAATAGCGAGGTCGGGGTTTTTAGGTCGGGGAATGTTCTCTTCGACGATCTCATATGCTATTGTCTCACTCTTTCCAATAACCTAGAACAATGCAAATCCTATTTAAAACACAATTCCTATCCTATTGGACTCCTTCTCTAACTCAAACAATGGTTGAACACTTAGNCACCTCGAAGTCCAACATTTTGATGGAGATCAAGGATTCGAAGGAACTGAAGTGACCTCCTAGGTTGCGGTCTCCTCCCGATACTCGTGACAAGAGTAAGTACTTTGATTTCCATAGAGACCATAGGCATACAACGGAAGATTGTTTCGCCTTAAAACGAGATATTGAAGCTCTTATAAAAAGGGTTTTTTTTGGTTCTTATGTTAGTAATGACAAGCACCCAAGGAATAATCAGAAGAGAGAAGGGCCCAGAGGGTCGGGGAAACAAGCAACCAACCGCAGGTACTATTAATATCATTGTGGGAGGAATAGCCTCGGGTAGAGATTCTAATAGCGGGCGTAAACAATATGCCAGGTAGCCTCCAGCCATCTCAAAATCAGACCTTAGCTCTACGGAGGACATCACTTTCGGAACAGGGGTTATGGAAGGCATATCATTCCCTCATGATGATGCTCTAGTCATATCGGCCATCATCGCCAACTTTGAAGTCAAGAGAATTCTGGTGGACAACGAAAGTGCAGCTAATATATTGTCTTATGAAGCCTTTATTCAAATGGGGATCTCATCGGAACAACTCAAGCCAGTGAAAACACCTCTTCAGGGGTTTGGAGGTGGGGTCATTACCCTAGAAGGCATCGTCAGGTTGCCTTTGGGATCAGAAGGTAAGCAAGTGATGCAGATTACCACTTTTGAAAATGGGGATCTCATCGAAACAGCTCAAGCCAGTCAAAACACCTCTCCAAGGGTTTGGAGGTGGGATTATTACCCCAGAAGGTATCGTCGAGTTGCCTTTAACATTGGGATCAAAAGGTAAGCAAGTGACGTAGATTACCACTTTTGAAGTTGTCCGTGCTCCAATAGCCTACAACGCCATATTGGGAAGACCACTGGTAAATAGGATTCGAGCTATTGTCTCAACCTTTCACTTGGCTATGAAGTTTCCTACGAATAATGGAATCGGGATAGTTCGAGGCAACCAAACAGTGGCATGACAGTGTTATGTGACTAGTGTCAGGAGAATCAAGGGCGATGTCATGCAAGTTACTGAGCTCGATGTCACGGATCGCAAGATCATGACTTAAGGCTTGGCATGACACGGGAATGTCATGGCACAAGGTGGGAAAATGAGATAGACTTATGGCAAGTAAGGTCTAAGCTTCGGTGGTATAGGGCGATGAGGGCGTCGCCAAATTCAGTAGGAGAGTAACTTATGCCCCACACGGTCGCGACCGATTCATCCCGGTAGCGGTCGCAAGATAATGTGGGTAACGTGTTTCAAAAGGACGGAATAGCTTGCGATAGGAGACGCAAGCAGATTCGACAAAGGATGTAGGCAGATTCGGGCTGGGGACGCAAGTAGATGATTTTGGGGCAGAATGCAGGCTGCCTAGATCGTGCAATTTTACAGGGCCTTAATGAGGTTTTTCTAAATCCCGACCCAGCCATTTTGGGAGGAAAAATATATGGACCTGCAGTGGGATATTTTGAGGATGCAAGTGGGCAACTTGCACAACTTGTCCACTTGTGTGCCACTTGCAAGCTAAGCGCGTATTGTATGCAAGCTAAGTATGAGTTGGCAAAGATATTATCAACATGCAAGCTAGGCGCGAGTTGTATGGAAGCTAAGCGCGAGTTGGCAACAACTTGCAAGGCAAGTTGTAAGACAATCCACTTGAAGACAACTAAGAATGAGTTGGCGACAACTAAGTACGAGGTGGCGACAACTAAGCACGAGTTGTAAAGTGGAATGTTAAGGAGGTTTAAGTTTTCCTATAAATAGAGATGTAGCGTCATTTGTAAATGGGAGGTAGTAGATGGTAGAGAATGTAGAGTGAAAAGAGTTTATTCATTAGAGAGATTGTAAAGTTTTTCCTTTCATTTATACAAAGAAAGTTTTCCCATCTTTACTTGTTTTCCATCTATTACTTACTTCAAAATTCTCTTCTCAACGTGGGTATAATTTAACCTCCTTGGTTAAATTATTTGTGAGTGTGGAAAGGCTGACTTAACATTTTCTCGTGAGGTGCGGGAATTGTAGAACGTTAAGGCCAAACGGTTCTAGTTTGTTCGGGTGTAACGAAACTAGGCCCGTGACATCAAGCTCGAGCATGAGACCCATGAAAGACTGGCTCCAATGGAGGGATTGGAAGAGGTCGAGCTCGAGCCTGGTAAGAAAGTGACAATCGGACGGGAGTTAGATACAACAGTCATAACTGAACTACTAAGTTCTTTCTCCCGCAACATCGATATATTCGCTTGGAATGTTGAGGACACGCCTGGAATCGACCCAGAGGTTGCAATGCACAGGCTTAATGTAAATATGAGGGCAAGACCTGTAAAGCAAAGGAAAAGGCAATTCGCACCAGAAAGACGAGAAGTCATAAAGGAGGAGATTACCAAACTTGCTAACGCATAGTTCATTCGGGACGTACAATATACTCATGGCTGAAGAAGATCAAGAGAAGACCTCATTCATGGTAGACTCAGCCATCTATTGTTACAGGGTCATGCCTTTTGGACTGAAGAATGCTGGAGCAACGTATCAAAGGTTGATAAACAAGATCTTCGCCGAATTAATTGGGAAAATGATCAAAGCATATGTGGATAATATGGTGGTTAAGAGCAAACAGGTAAATGGCCATGTCTCTGATCTTGAGGAAGTGTTTGCTAAGTTACGGAGGTAAAACATAAAGCTCAACCTTGCAAAGTGTGCGTTTGGGGTGGCATCTGAAAAGTTCTTGGATTTTATGATCACACACAGAGGAATAGAGGCAAATCCTGATAAAATCCAAGCTCTGATAAGTATAGAGGCCCCTAAGTGCAAAAGGGACTTTCAGAAGTTGACAGGTCATGTAGCAGCGCTAAACAGGTTTGTTTCCCAGGCAGCTGACATGTGTTTCTCCTTTTTCAAACTACTTAGGGAAAATCAAATATTTGATTGGAATGAGGAATACAACTTAGCTTTTCAGGAACTCAAACAGACGCTAGCAACACCTCCGGTCCTTACCAAACCAAAACCCAGTGACACGTTGCTATTATACTTGGCTGTTTCCTAGAATGCAGTATGCGGAGTCTTGGTAAAGGAGAAGGAAAGAGTTCAACAGCCTGCCTATTATGTGAGTAAAGTCCTTGATGCGAAAACACGGTACACACTTGCAGAACAGCTGGCCCTTGCTTTGGTAATAACTGCCAGGAAGTTGCGGTCGTACTTTCAGTCACATCCAATTGTGGTATTCACTAACCAACCTCTTGGACACATACTCCAAAAGTCGGACGTCTCAGGAAAACTGTTGAGATGGGCAATTGAACTTGGCGAATTTGACATAGTGTTGGTGTTAAAGGGAGAACTGCGAGGAGCCAACAAGAGCGAGTTGGATAGACACAGAACGTCCTCCACACTACTTACTTCGTTAGGCAAAAATGGAGACGAACCGGAATAACGTCCGATCTTGTTTCTAGATTGAGTAGATAATCCTTCTTGGGCTCCTTCTTTCTCCCTCGTACGCTGGGTCAGCGGGGTGTGAGTCTGGTGAAAGTTGTGCCCCATGACTTCCATTCAACCCGAGATTGAACCTTGGAAAGGAACTCGAGATTGTTCATGGGGAAGTTCAGAGAATCCCAAAAGGGATTTCGCCCAACCTTTCTATCTATCACTATCAGAAGTTTTTCTTGTTTATCCAGCTAGCTTTTTTACGTGGTACTCAAATTCGATTTTTGAGAGCTCCTAAGGCCAAAGTTCTGTGAGCTCTCGAATGTCCTGCCCATTTGGAGTCGTAACTCCTCTTCGATCCCGATCTGCTGTCTTCGCACAATCGGCACAGGGTAATCATAGCTCCCATTGATTCTTATGAAAATAGGAAACTTGTATTTCTCATTCACAAAGTTGTAAGGGATTCAAGCTTGCGAAATGCCTTTCATTCTTTAGTAAACAAGCTTTATAGGCATGTATCGAAAGTAGGGGAAAGTCCCCGGTGAGGGCAACAAAAGAAGCGGCTTAGCCGGCGCAGCTCTTACATCTTCAAGCAGCGATCCTTTGAATTTCACTACCAGTCCAAGCTGAAGAAGTTCAAGAATAGGTCCGGGCTCTCATTCCTACTTAAATTCAAAGGCCAATCAATCTTATGAAAGAGCCCTGCCTCGGGAGTTCAAGTCGCGACCTGCAATCAAGGCTCAAGCTTTGGCTGACTTCATAGCAGAACTCACTCTGAGGCCCCCTAAAACACAGGTTAAAGACCCGAGCACGACCCCAAAAATATGGGAGATCTTTGTAGACAGAGCATCCAATAGCTCGGGCTCGGGGGCCGATATCATCATCACAAGTTTGAACAAGACTATGGAGATACAATGTGCACTCAGATTTGAATTTGAGGCCACCAATAACGAAGTAAAGTATGAAGCCGTTATCATAGCCCTGGAACTTGCGAAAAATCTTGAGTTAGAGCGTGTCAAAGTTTTCAGTGACTCACAGCTAGTGGTCGGGCAAATCGAGGGGTCTTTCGAAATAAAGGACTAGAAAATGAGTTCATACTGTCTGAAAGTACATGACCTTCAGAGGCAGTTCATAAGTTGTGAAATCCTGAAGGTGGCCAGAGTTGGTAAAGCCAAAGCTGATGCATTATCCAGACTTGTCTTCATGGGTGTGGCCGAGCTCGATAGAAGAACACAGCATAGCTCAAAAACCAAGTGTCATGGACATCAACTATGAGCCCTTCTGGATGGATCCAATAGTTGATTACATAAGTAATGACAGCCTACCCGCAGGCCCTCAGCTTGCTAGGAGTATTCGGTATAGGGCTGTTAGATATTGTTTAATCGAGGGAGTTCTATTTCGCAAAAGTTTCACACTCCCTTATCTAAGATGTCTTAAACCTTCCGAGTCTCTTCAAGCCTTGACTGAAGTTCATGAAGGCATTTGTGAAAACCACGAAAGAGCTCGAGCTCTTGCATATAAGCTGATAAGGTATGGGTACTACTGGCCAAGTTTGAAGAAAAATGTTGCAGATTACATTCGGAAGTGCGACAAGTGTCAAAAGTTTGGCAACATCATGCACGCTCCTACTGAGGAGTTAGCTTCCATTCATTACTCAGCTCCCTTCGAACAATGGGGAGTCGATATTCTTGGGCCATTCCCCTTGGCCCGAGGACAATTAAAGTTTGTAGCTGTGGCGGTAGAGTATTTCAAAAAATTGGTAGAGGCTGAACCACTGGCAACAATTTCGGAGCCGAAACTCAGATCATTCATATGGAAGTCCACCATATGCAGGTTTGGAATACCAAAAGTTCTCATCACAAATAACGGAAGGCAATTCGACAACCTACAGTTCGGGAGTTTTGTGCATACCATGGAATTGATCATTGCTTGACCTCGGTAACATACCCACAAAGTAATGGGCTTGTCGAAGTAACTAATCGAATCATAATGCAGGACCTTCGAACAAGAGTAGGGGATGCCAAAGGTGACTAGCATGATGAACTGCCTTCTATACTATGGGCATATAGGACTTCGCACAAGACAGCAACTGCTGAGACATCCTTTATGCTTACCTTTGGACTTGAGGCTACCATCCCAATTGAGGTCAGCCTCCCCGAATAGGGAGAGACAAACTACTGAGTACCTTAACTTGCTTGAAGAAGTAAGAGAACAAGCCTCACTTAGAGCTGTAAAATATCATAACAGAACGGCGAAGTACTTCGACAACAAGGTCCAGACTAAAAGGTTCAGAGCTGGCGATCTTGTCCTTAGAAAAGCAGAAGCTGCCGGACACCAACCAAGGAAGCTCAGACCAACATGGGAAGGACCCTTCGAGGTCATAAGAAAACTAAAAGGTGGAGCCTATAGCCTCAAAGACACATCAGGGAAGCCTCTCCCAAGGCCATGGAACGCCGACAATCCAAAAATTTATTACAAGTAACTAGCTGTAGCTATAATTTTTCCTTTTTAAGGCTTGCATGCCCACTTTATGTTTGCTTTATTTTGTTTTTACTTTTCGGGCTCTAACGCCCTAACAACTCATGCTCCAGTAAGCTCGGGTATCAACGCCCTTGAGCCCTTTTAATAATACACGAAATTTTCTTTACGATGTTGCTTCCCTAGTAACAAATTTAGCATAAGGTCGTGCTCCGCGCATGCAGCTAATGCCTTAACAAAATTAGCATAAAGTCGTGTTCCGCACATGCAGCTAATACCTTAACAAAATTAGCGTAGAGCGTGCTCCACGCATGCAGCTAACACTTAACCGAGTTAGCGTAAGGTCCTGCTCCGCGCATGCAACTAACACTTAACCAAGTTAGTGTAAGGTCGTGCTCTGCGCATGCAGATAACACTTAACCAAGCACTTAACCAAGTTAGCATAAGGTCGTACTCCGCGCATGCAGCTAATACTTGACCAAGTTAGCATAAGACAGTACTCCGCGCATGCAGCTATCACTCGAACAAAAGAACCAAACACATGACCTCAAATGGCAACAGGTCAAGCATAACAGGCTTCGACCTCTTCAATCCCAAAATGCCCTCACAACAAAGAATTTTGAGATCGAGATCGGGGCATAAAATAAGTTTACCTCACGTGACCACGCCCGATCTTATCCACAAAGGAAATAAGATGTTTGAATTACAAGGGACAAGCCCGACCATTCCTTTAAATCATCAGTGACCCAATGGTCGCCTCTCGATATAGCAAATTGAAAAATCAGTACCCAACACTAATACTCGAACTCGTTGACACCAAACATAATACATCTTCAAACTTAGAAATTGAAGCCCAATTTTTAAAGTAAAAGGATCGATCTGCCCATAGTTTCAACAATCAGTATTGTTAAGGCATACTATACCCTTGAAATCTCTCACACACTCAGGTTATAGACGTTAACATTCAAGCTAATTGATTGCGACATACGATCTATACTAACGATCGAACTGTTAACAATTATAACAGCTTGAATTCAAATCATAATGTTCACACACGAACACAAAATCCACACGCGATCTCATAGCAAAAATAAAATGCATGAACTGATAACAAAAAGCCTCTCAAAGATCGAAGCCCAATTCAACCAATATACTTTGCATTCAGAAGTCAAAAGTTCAAAAGCCCAAGTTGGGCAATGTACATCGCAATCAAGAAAAATAATAATAACAATAACAAAAGATAGTTCGGGATAATTCTAGTCAATATCAATTGGGTTATTGTCGCCAACCTGATCTGGGGTCCTAGCATCGTCCCCATCACCCCCGTCATCGTCCTCCTCCTCGACCTCTGACGTTGAAAGCTCGAGCTCGCTCGCGAGCTCATTCACTGTCTTCAAATCCTCAACTACGGGCTTCATATCCTCAGGGAGTTTGTTCTGAGGTATGATCAGGCGAGCCTTAGCCTATAGTGCCTGACCCACACTGGCCAAGCAAGGTCTTGAACTCATCTGATTTTTTTAAAAGTCCTCGATTGATTGAGCCCGGGTCTCTTCCCGAACCTTCACCAGCTCATCCTCGAAGTTCTTCTGGGATTGAAGAAGCTCGAGCTTCGCTTCTCGCGCCTCATCCTTAGCGACCCCGTTCTCCTCTCAAGCCCTTCGGAGATCTATCCTTGTGACCTCAAGAGCCTCCTCGAGCTTGAGGGCCCATTTCTTTGTACACTTTTTTTCACTCTCGAGCTCTTCGAACCTTTCAGAAATATTGAGACCATTCAGGGTCAGGCCCCTGGCCACGCTTAGTGACTGCATAAAAGAATTAGGAAGATATTAGTTCGAGCATAAAAGATAAAAAAACAAAGGATAAGGACAGATCAAGTTCGTACCCGCAAAGTTAAAATTTCAAAGGCCTTAACCCCCTCATGAATGGCGACTTCCTTTTCATACTTGTCCACGAGCTCCTTTATTAATGCACACTCAGAATAATCTTTGAGTGCGCTCATAGGAATGGGCTCGAGATAATCATCAGCGACATTCGAGGCTCGAGGTGTAGAAGCCCGAGCTTGTGGTTTTTGCGCAGGCAGAGGAGTTGGGGTCGAGCTCTTTGACGTCGAGGTCTGGCCCACCAGACTCTGCGGGAACGTTAGGCGTGACCTCTCTCGCCCTCTTCTTCCCTTTACCCTGAGTGGGGGCTTAAGCTTGGGCCATTTGGCCTTGTGGTGCACATTCGCTAGCAAACTGGATGGGTCAAAGGACATCTCTATTTCTGCAAACAAAGAAGTCAAGGCATCAGCTCGATCTACAGGTCGAGACATCGACATGAAAACATGAAGCTATAAAGATTCATACCCTCGAGGCCTTTCACGTTAGCAAGGTCGAGGGTGTCGTCCTCAAGCAAGTAATCGATCTTATCTGTAAGAGGATCGTGGTTCACTAACCACAATCTGTCCCTTTCTAAAACCTCGAAGTAAACCTGGCCCTCATTAAATCTATGTTTATCGGGTATTTCCCACTTCGGCCTGAATGGATGGTTGGGATCTTGGGGTTTCACAAAAAAGAACCGCTCCTTCCAACTTGAAACGAGCTCGAGGCTTCCGGTGTCCTAAATCCCCCTTATGTTGACAAGTACACAAAATAGTAAACCCCGGAGAATACTTCATATCGAAGACCATCCTTAAAGGTCAAGCCTGGGCTCGACCTCGAGGTCCCTACACAATATAAAAATATATACCAACATCCTCCAACCATTCGGGGCTAGTTGACCCGGGCATAAATAATAGGATGTCAAGAAATGGATGAAAAAAGGATGGAGCAGCCACCTCAACCTGGCCTTAAGGGCATCTGTAAAAAAGGTTATCTCTCCTTCTCGAGCTCCTAGCACGGTTTCAGTAGGACCTGGGGCTCTGACATCACACGTGGGCATAACCCCGAACTCCCTAGCTATCTTAATAATAATGTGCTCTTTATATTTGCTAGGCTCCTTAGGATAGGTTAAAGTGGTCTCGCTCTCAGTACGTGAGCTAATAGGGACAGCCATGGGAACAATAGACGTACCTAGATCCTTAGGACTATTGTTAACATTCGAGCCAGACCTAGAGGGGGTGCTACTGTCGCTAGTACTCGATCCCTTACTATTGCTACCACTACTCGACATTATATTATAATCAAATAAACAACTTAAGGGCTCAAACTCTTACATTTTTCGACGATCACTCACCAACCCACTATCCTCGAACTTGAGCTCGATTTACTGAGAGATGAGAGTGAAAAGTAAAAAAATGGGGGGTGAAAGTTGAGGTATTTATAGGGGACTGTGGAATACCAACGGTCATGCAATATCAACCCTTGGATCGAGACACGTGGAGGCCATCTAAGGTCGTGCTCTGACATTACATGTGGCAGCCATCCAAGGTCGTGCTCTGACATCCCATCAAATGCCTAACACGTGGAAAGAGACCTAAGCATTTATGCCTCTACATCTTCACTCATAGATCAAGCTTGAACCACAATCTACGACTTCGATGCACGGGGACCTGTGATGCTCCCTCATCTACCTACCCCGATCTCGACCTATATTAACCCGACCTCAACCTTCTCCAAAACCATGAATAGCGAGGTTGGGGAATGTTCTCTTCGACGATCTCATATGCTATTGTCCCACTCTTTCCAATAACCTAGAAAAGTACAAATCCTATTTAAAACACAATCCCTACCCCATTGGACTCCTTCTCCGACTCAAACAATGGTTGAACACTTAGAGTAAAACACTAACTCCTTATCCTCGTAGGATAAGGATCTCCGACCTCTTCAATCCCAAAATGCCCTCACAACAAAGAATTTTGAGATCGAGATCGGGGCATAAAATAAGTTTACCTCACGTGACCACGCCCGATCTTATCCACAAAGGAAATAAGATGTTTGAATTACAAGGGACAAGCCCGACCATTCCTTTAAATCATCAGTGACCCAATGGTCGCCTCTCGATATAGCAAATTGAAAAATCAGTACCCAACACTAATACTCGAACTCGTTGACACCAAACATAATACATCTTCAAACTTAGAAATTGAAGCCCAATTTTTAAAGTAAAAGGATCGATCTGCCCATAGTTTCAACAATCAGTATTGTTAAGGCATACTATACCCTTGAAATCTCTCACACACTCAGGTTATAGACGTTAACATTCAAGCTAATTGATTGCGACATACGATCTATACTAACGATCGAACTGTTAACAATTATAACAGCTTGAATTCAAATCATAATGTTCACACACGAACACAAAATCCACACGCGATCTCATAGCAAAAATAAAATGCATGAACTGATAACAAAAAGCCTCTCAAAGATCGAAGCCCAATTCAACCAATATACTTTGCATTCAGAAGTCAAAAGTTCAAAAGCCCAAGTTGGGCAATGTACATCGCAATCAAGAAAAATAATAATAACAATAACAAAAGATAGTTCGGGATAATTCTAGTCAATATCAATTGGGTTATTGTCGCCAACCTGATCTGGGGTCCTAGCATCGTCCCCATCACCCCCGTCATCGTCCTCCTCCTCGACCTCTGACGTTGAAAGCTCGAGCTCGCTCGCGAGCTCATTCACTGTCTTCAAATCCTCAACTACGGGCTTCATATCCTCAGGGAGTTTGTTCTGAGGTATGATCAGGCGAGCCTTAGCCTATAGTGCCTGACCCACACTGGCCAAGCAAGGTCTTGAACTCATCTGATTTTTTTAAAAGTCCTCGATTGATTGAGCCCGGGTCTCTTCCCGAACCTTCACCAGCTCATCCTCGAAGTTCTTCTGGGATTGAAGAAGCTCGAGCTTCGCTTCTCGCGCCTCATCCTTAGCGACCCCGTTCTCCTCTCAAGCCCTTCGGAGATCTATCCTTGTGACCTCAAGAGCCTCCTCGAGCTTGAGGGCCCATTTCTTTGTACACTTTTTTTCACTCTCGAGCTCTTCGAACCTTTCAGAAATATTGAGACCATTCAGGGTCAGGCCCCTGGCCACGCTTAGTGACTGCATAAAAGAATTAGGAAGATATTAGTTCGAGCATAAAAGATAAAAAAACAAAGGATAAGGACAGATCAAGTTCGTACCCGCAAAGTTAAAATTTCAAAGGCCTTAACCCCCTCATGAATGGCGACTTCCTTTTCATACTTGTCCACGAGCTCCTTTATTAATGCACACTCAGAATAATCTTTGAGTGCGCTCATAGGAATGGGCTCGAGATAATCATCAGCGACATTCGAGGCTCGAGGTGTAGAAGCCCGAGCTTGTGGTTTTTGCGCAGGCAGAGGAGTTGGGGTCGAGCTCTTTGACGTCGAGGTCTGGCCCACCAGACTCTGCGG
Organism: Olea europaea var. sylvestris; assembly: GCF_002742605.1. Lineage (NCBI taxonomy): Eukaryota > Viridiplantae > Streptophyta > Magnoliopsida > Lamiales > Oleaceae > Olea > Olea europaea. The sequence goes on along the minus strand of NW_019227527.1, from coordinate 240,210 downwards.
GAACGTTAGGCGTGACCTCTCTCGCCCTCTTCTTCCCTTTACCCTGAGTGGGGGCTTAAGCTTGGGCCATTTGGCCTTGTGGTGCACATTCCCTAGCAAACTGGATGGGTCAAAGGACATCTCTATTTCTGCAAACAAAGAAGTCAAGGCATCAGCTCGATCTACAGGTCGAGACATCGACATGAAAACATGAAGCTATAAAGATTCATACCCTCGAGGCCTTTCACGTTAGCAAGGTCGAGGGTGTCGTCCTCAAGCAAGTAATCGATCTTATCTGTAAGAGGATCGTGGTTCACTAACCACAATCTGTCCCTTTCTAAAACCTCGAAGTAAACCTGGCCCTCATTAAATCTATGTTTATCGGGTATTTCCCACTTCGGCCTGAATGGATGGTTGGGATCTTGGGGTTTCACAAAAAAGAACCGCTCCTTCCAACTTGAAACGAGCTCGAGGCTTCCGGTGTCCTAAATCCCCCTTATGTTGACAAGTACACAAAATAGTAAACCCCGGAGAATACTTCATATCGAAGACCATCCTTAAAGGTCAAGCCTGGGCTCGACCTCGAGGTCCCTACACAATATAAAAATATATACCAACATCCTCCAACCATTCGGGGCTAGTTGACCCGGGCATAAATAATAGGATGTCAAGAAATGGATGAAAAAAGGATGGAGCAGCCACCTCAACCTGGCCTTAAGGGCATCTGTAAAAAAGGTTATCTCTCCTTCTCGAGCTCCTAGCACGGTTTCAGTAGGACCTGGGGCTCTGACATCACACGTGGGCATAACCCCGAACTCCCTAGCTATCTTAATAATAATGTGCTCTTTATATTTGCTAGGCTCCTTAGGATAGGTTAAAGTGGTCTCGCTCTCAGTACGTGAGCTAATAGGGACAGCCATGGGAACAATAGACGTACCTAGATCCTTAGGACTATTGTTAACATTCGAGCCAGACCTAGAGGGGGTGCTACTGTCGCTAGTACTCGATCCCTTACTATTGCTACCACTACTCGACATTATATTATAATCAAATAAACAACTTAAGGGCTCAAACTCTTACATTTTTCGACGATCACTCACCAACCCACTATCCTCGAACTTGAGCTCGATTTACTGAGAGATGAGAGTGAAAAGTAAAAAAATGGGGGGTGAAAGTTGAGGTATTTATAGGGGACTGTGGAATACCAACGGTCATGCAATATCAACCCTTGGATCGAGACACGTGGAGGCCATCTAAGGTCGTGCTCTGACATTACATGTGGCAGCCATCCAAGGTCGTGCTCTGACATCCCATCAAATGCCTAACACGTGGAAAGAGACCTAAGCATTTATGCCTCTACATCTTCACTCATAGATCAAGCTTGAACCACAATCTACGACTTCGATGCACGGGGACCTGTGATGCTCCCTCATCTACCTACCCCGATCTCGACCTATATTAACCCGACCTCAACCTTCTCCAAAACCATGAATAGCGAGGTTGGGGAATGTTCTCTTCGACGATCTCATATGCTATTGTCCCACTCTTTCCAATAACCTAGAAAAGTACAAATCCTATTTAAAACACAATCCCTACCCCATTGGACTCCTTCTCCGACTCAAACAATGGTTGAACACTTAGAGTAAAACACTAACTCCTTATCCTCGTAGGATAAGGATCTCACATGAAAATTCTGGCACTTTATACCAGTAAATAATGAGAATTCTGGCACTTTATACCCTCTAGGCCATGCTTATGCTTGGTCTACCCAATCAGGATATGGTTTTGTATAAGTCGACCTAATGACAGGACGTACCCCAAAAGCCATTTGATCCTGTACTATTTCCATAATTTGATTTCTCAACATGACGTTGGGGTCATATGGAATTCCTATAGGTTGGTTGATCGGTTGATTTGTCTGAGGCCTGATGTTTGGTCCTTGGTTGGCAACAAAGTTGCCATGATTTGGGTCATTGTTACCATTAGCCTGAATATTTATTTCATCATTAACACGTGGGGTATTCTGTCCATTATTTAGGACATTGTCTCTTACATTTAGGTTACCCCCAAGTTAGATGTACCATTATCACTATTCTGATTTGGCATCACACCATCCCCTGGTTTGAAGTAGACAGACCAAAAGATGGTTATATCCCTTGATTTGGACTTAGGACTAGGGAATTATGTCCTACAATTGTCTTAACTTGAAAGTGATTTGCAATAGGCACAATTGGCTGACAAATTTGGCCTACTAACATATTTATTATTTCATTTAATGTATTCAGTTGTTTGGCCATGTTGTCATAATGTGCATTCTCATTCTGGGTAAATCTTTCCATATTATGAACATTTCGTAGATTTACTTGTTCAACGACATCTTGTGTGAGTTTTTCAAGCAATGCACGCATGGTTTGAGGACTCAACTCTGTCATTGGTTCGTAACGACTGTGACTGCTCTGACTCTGTCCCTCTGTTCGTGGAGAGCTTTGCTGCTCCTTATATCGCTCGATCACAGACCGGACTCCTCCTTAACTTGCTGCTTCCTTATCAGATTTGTGAGGCATATTGTTTCACTTTTTGTATCCTCAACACCAAACACCAAGGTCCCACCGGGCATGCCAAATTGTTTCGCGTGGGTAGTCGCCAACAATTAAAAAAGGGATCAGACGATTGTGTAAGGAACAGACCTCTTGAGACAAAGTCCCAAAAAGGGGTGTTTTATTAGCGATGATTTACAATTGGAAATAAACAGAATGCCTCCAAGGGGCGCAAGCACACGAGTACTAAAAGAAGTGTTTAAATTTAAGCTAAGAAATTAAAATTACATATTCTCTGTTTGAGAGTGTTTGATTCGGCCACTTCTCTATGTCTTCTCTTCCTTTTTATATTCCCTTGATGATTTCCTCGTGACAAACCGCTTGGAAACTGTTTGATTGCTTTATAACTACCCACTTTCTTTATGGTGGCTAACTTGTCGTGGAACTGCCGTCTCTAACTGCTGCCATTACTTTTTGTCGTTCAACCGCCTTCAACTGGGCTCCTTGAATCGTGGAATGTGATAAGATTACTCAATAACTGCTATTCTGGATAATCATAATATTTTATATTTGCTAAGATCCTGGGCGAGAACGGGGTCATCGCTCTGGGCGACCGTAAGGCACTCCATTCGCTCAAATTCTGGGCGTCCTGCAAGCTTGGGCGATGATGTTACTGTGTTCGTGGGCTTCCACTGCATTCATCAATAATCTTGTTTGGACCTTTATCCTGGACTCCCCAATTGGGTTTCACTCTTTGAGCTATTTAATTTGGGCTGCACTTTTAGTGTGTCAACAGAGGGTCGAAAAGTGGCTGCATTTTTCATAACGTCCCTATTTATAATGGAATTTGCAGCAATTTGAGTGAGATTTCACAATTGTGTCACTCATGTGGAATCCCTCTAATAGTTGACGAAGCTCACGGAGCTCACTTCAAATTTCATTCGGCCATGCCCGATACAGCCCTCAAACAAGGGGCCGATATCACTATACAATCTACTCACAAAGTCTTGAGCTTTCTTACTCAATCATCGATGATACACATTTCAAGAGATATCAAGACGAAGAAAGACTACACAAATGCCTGCATACCCTTCAAACCACCAGTCCAAGTTGGCTTCTTTTAACTTCACTGGATGCTGCTAGGCATCAGTTAAGTAAAAATCCCACAAATATTTTCAACGAAGTAATGGAATTGGCTGCTGAAGCCAAATCTTTGATCAATAAAATTCCTGGAATTTCAGTTCTTGATCCTCGAATATCCTTTCCCTATTTCCACACAATGGATCCTTTGAGAATCACCCTCGGGGTGTGGAAACTTGGCCTCTCGGGTTTTGAAACTAACAATATATTTTATAAATCTCATGGAATTGTTCCAGAACTCAATGCCACAAGATCCATTACATTAGCATTCAGCCTAGGAACTACAAGAGACCATGTTCAAAGACTTGTGGAAGGACTGAAAGATTTATCAGATTCCTGTTTGCCATTACAGCCCAAAAGAGAGAAGATTTTTACTCAAATTTCACCTTTCGAAAGTAATTTTCACATGAGATTAACCCCTAGAGAGGCCTTCTTTGCAAGTAAAATGAAATTAAAGATTGAAGACATTGCCGGAAAAATTTGTGGGAAAGTTATTTGCCCTTTTCCTCCTGGAATTCCAGTATTGGTACCTGGTGAAATCATCACTGATAGAGCAATCGATTATCTTATAAAAGTTAAGGGTAGTATCATCAGTGGGGTAGAGCAATAGATTATCTTATACAAGTTAAGGGTGGTATCATCAGTGGGGTTGCTGATCCTAAAACTTAGTGGTCCATAATTTCCCTGCCATTTATTTCATAATTTTTCACTTTTCTCAAGTTTAAAGACGCTATGAATTATTGAAGTGAAAATTAGACATCTTTTCTTGTATCTTAAAATCTTTTCGTATTTGTTTTAGTTTACAACAATTTGCATTTTATCCTTTTACAAGAAAACTTTCCCTTTTGATTCTAAGGGCTTAACACAAGAACTCGATACAAGTGACCAGTCTATGCCTTGATTGGTTTAAAGACAACAACAGAATGGTTTGCAATGTGCAAGCTGAATTGTCCACCCTTTTCACTCACATCTATCTTTTCCGAACCTGGAGGAACCAACATTTCAAAATTCGACACCAGTTTTGCAATTACCAATCCAAGAATTGGCAGTGCAAGAATGATCCCCGGGCAGCTCCGCCTCCCCATACCGAAAGGCAAGTACCGGAAATCAACTTTGCCACCAGCAACCGCCGCCTCTGTTCCATTCTCCTCTTCCAAGAACCGCTCTGGCCGGAATTCATTAGGCTTCTTCCACCATGCCGGATTATTCGCCAGCCACCAAGCATTCACCACCACCTTTGATTCTTTAGGTATGCTGTAACCACCTAGTTTAGCTTCTTCAAGATTCATATGGGGTACCAATAAAGGTATTGGGGTGTGCAACCTTAGTGTTTCATTCACTGTGGCTTGTAAATATGGTAATTCATTGAGGGTCGATTCTGTTACGGGCCGGCCTTTAAGGACGGCTGAGATTTCATTGCGGATCTTGTTCTGAACATCAGGATGGTTGACGAGCTCAGCAATTGCCCATTCCATGGACCATAGAGTTGTTTCAATTGCTGCAACATTGATGTTTTCGACAATATATAGAACATTTTCTTCACTGATTTCTCCCTTCATTTGAGCATCTATTATATGATCAATTGCACAGCTTATCCTGTGTTTTTCTCCGTTTGCCTCCATTAGTTCCCTGCATTAAATTATATAACTTCTTGATTCAGGAAAATCATATGACCAACAGAAACAGAGGCGCATTCTCTGGAAAATGATCTAATGACTACAAAATCTAAGTGTTCTACGTAATAAACATGGAGTCAACTAAAAGCTCTTTTTTGTCTCTGTTCGATATTTTTCCTTGGAAAAAATATTAAAGGGAAAGAATCTTTACCTTCTCTTCTCAACGTAATAATTGTTGAAGAATGAAAGTCTCCGCCTTTGCAAGTCCCTGCATTTGTTGAGATACCCTCTTAAAAATGGTCTAAGCAATGGGATGAAGTCTCCATAGTTGTACTCAAAGCTCTGTGCCAACCGGCTTCTCTCAGAATTAAACTTGGTAGCCTCAATGAACAATGGATCATCCTGTGATTCAAATTTGGCATCAAACATCATACGGTACATGATGTTATACAACATCAGCTGCAACCTCTTTCTGATCACTAAGCCTTCTTTTCTCACTTTTTCATCATTTCTCAAGTCGCAAACTACTAGATCCATTTCATCTTCCCACATATCACTATATTGGTGCACAACTTTGTTGGTGAAGAATGGAAGTGTCATTATACGCCGCATTTTGCGCCAATGCTCACCATAGATTGTGAACACCATGTCTTGACCATTACCCGTGAAAATGTCGAACACGACATTTCGTGGCCGGGAACCGAATTCCACACCTTGTGTGTGTAGGACTTGGTTGGCTAGCTCGGGATTCGATACCACTGCTAGATTTTTCGAGCCAAGTTTGAGCAAGAATACTGGACCATAGGTTTGTGACATGGAGGCAAGGAGTTTGTGGTTCAAGTCATTGCCGACTTGAAGCCAATTGCCAAAAATTGGGAAAGAAGGTGGCCCGGGCGGGACATTGGCCGTGCCGGCTGTGGTGTGGTGGAGAAAGTGAATGATGAGGGGAAGTATAGGAAAAGTAAGTGATAAAAGTTTAAGGTGAAAGGAAATGGACAAGTGGGAGAATAAAAACTTGGTGCATACAAGAAATGCAATTGTTACAAGAGTGCAAAATATGGTTTTGTTGAGAAGACTGCCCATGTTTTTAAATCAAGAGAGGGAGAGGCTTGAACGCTAGAGGGAAAAGGGAAGTGGCCTTTATATAAGGAAGTAATTTACATGGGTAGGAAAGTTGGTGAGCGTGTCTAATGGTTTTGGAAAAAAACCCTGTGGGCTGTCTTAAAATCTAGGTAGGAAATCGAAATGACGATGTAAGTCAATGTGGTGTTGGTGGGTAAAATATGCTTACTGCCACTTATTTTATCATGGCTAAATTGCACGCTTCATCTACAATCTTTATTATTATTTTTTTTTAAATACTTTTATTGCTACCCTTTATTTCTTGGCATTTTAAATAGCAGGTTTCAACTTTTAGGTGCAAGTAATCCCACCTCAATTAATCATTCTCCTTGACATTCTTCCATGTGGCAAGATCTACGCTCTTAATTTTGAAAACAACCGTCACATCGTTGTACAGATTTTTTTCACATAGGGGGATGTCAACCACAATGTATCATATAGCTTAATTCCTTGCCTAATTCAGCTTACAAATGCCACGGCAGCATGGCCAACCTCGCCGGCAATCCTCATACTTCAACAACCAGCCCCAATCTTATGGCCTCGTTGAATCATCTTGTCTAAATTATGACATGGGCTGACACGTCTAGGTAGGAGGGTTGTGCCCGGACTACACATTTTCTAGATGTGTCCACCTACCTAAAAGTGACAACACAACGTTGATGATTCTTGAACTAAATTTTTTTCTGGTTCGTCTTCTTTAGTGTCATGTATACAATTTACCAACTTGGTGAGTCTTCTTATTTGAACTACATGTTTATATTCACATTCAATTGTTTGGTGAGAGGATATGCAAAAGGCTTGTTTGGCACATATTTTTCAAGTGAAAATTGATTTTCTGGAGAATGACTAGTTGAGAAGCGAGGAGAAGTTGTCAAATCTAGGTACCTGTTGGCAGCTTTTTTGAGATTTAAAATAAATAAATATATCAGCAATAGGATGTGAAGCTGAAATCTAATAAAATCTTAATGCATTCATTTGGTTTGATTTCCAACAACTTCATGAGTCTTACAATAACAATACTCTCTATATTAACATACACTTCCAAATTTCTCATGTGCACTTCTCATAGGTTTAAACAAATGTCGTTGCAGGTAGCAAAACCTTGTTGAGGTACACTCCAAGAGCCCAGATGGGAAAAATGTTTCTGTAGGTTGAGTAGCTTATCATACAGTTCTGATTGAATACTCCAACAATGTCCTGTCGATAGAATAGTAAGATTGAACTACAATAAATTATTTTGTTCAAACGAGTTCTTAATTGGAAACATCTCTTTCGAGTTCAAACTTGATTACAAAAATTCAAAATACCTGTTGCGGAAAGTCCCCATTTTCCATTTGTGAATTGATCAACACTTTAGCAGCACGATGCAATGGGGTTGGATCCCGGTTGGCCTAATAAATCCAATATTAGTAATAAAATCATAAAAAAAGCTTCTTTATTAATCCGTAATATGCACATATATGATGGTATAACACCTACTTGCCCAGATTCAATAAGAGCCAGCATAGCCCATCCAGTGTTTACGTTATGCGATTTGTTCCCTTCAATATTTGTGTATACCTGCTCTCACTCGAACAAACAAACAAGTAAGAATCTGATGGCCCATTTGCAATTGTTTTAAATGCTACTGGATTCATTAAAGCTCGTAGTTCCTTAAAGAGAGGAAAAAATGAGCATACTTGTACACTTTTTACCTTGTCTTGGCATGAACGATAGCTTTCGCCCCAGCCATCAGATGAAAGTTGTTTTGATAGAAGGAAATCACAAGCTTTTCTGATGCTATAGCTATTTTCGTAGGTCTTACCACCGGCAACTAATCCTGTTATGCCAAACCATGTCCCATAGGTGTAGCATACTCCCCAAGATCCGTACCTTGTGAAATTAATTAACAATACTTTTCATACCAAACCAACAATTTTACCAAGATAAAATATGAAGGCGAGTATCAAAAAGAAAATCATTTTTTCCTCTGTATAATGTGATTTACATCCTAAACAACCTGTACTCCGTCACGGACTTGGAATTGATGGTTAAATATATAGGATTTGGGATTAGTATATCTTCTTTTGAACATTTTGGTTGAATATTATATTTTGTAAAACCAACATGTCAATTTGATATTTAAAATTTGCCTAATCTGCTTGTTCCTACTTTGTTGTGGCACATGTTCGATGTTTTTCTATGATGTGCTAGCATTCGACTTAAAATATTCTCCTGCTCATGTTTTGCTAGGGGCATCATTTACTTTTTCTGCGCCCCCAAGAAATTATTGTGTATGATTTTTTGAATGCCCTTTCCATCCTTAGGATGGTTCTAAAGAAGTAAACTTCCAAAACGAGGGGCATACCATGAGCCATCAGGAAGCTGTGTGCTTTCGATGAATTTAAGTGCTTTCTTGACACATGCATCGATTTCTTCACTCCGGTATCCTGGATACAATGTGATAAAAGATTTGAGACTCTGTATCGCTGCAGACGTGCATTCAACATACCTGCATCATCAGGTTTACTAATATTAGAATTAGAGAGAAGATTATTGGCTATATGAAACGTCAGATATTTGAAATGTATATCAAAATCAGTCTCTCAATCCAGGCATTAGGAGCCTGAGGTTTACTTTAAATTTGCAGCCAATTATTCAGTTATTTCTCGAAAGAAAACAGTAGAACTTGACGATAATAAAATTCTTTCAATAGAAATTTGGGCATTTCCCACTTGCTTTTTTTTCTTCTTCCATGAAAGCCATGATAAAAATATACCGCAAACGTGGAGAAATTAATTTGTATTATGGATTCTTGGAAATTGAGATGGCATCATGCATGTAATTTCTTGTCAATAATCGGCATGGTGAAATGACCAGAGTTTTAAGCAAATGATCTTACTGGTAGTCAATAACAATATCCCCAAATGTTTCTGTTGGATTGATCATCTGCCAAAAAAAGGTCAGATGCACAAAAATCTTGATCAACTACAAAATTTGCACCTGTAGAAACTATATATATTCACATTTCTCTCGATTACCTCCAACCAAGGATAAGATCTCGTGAGCTCATATGATGCAAAACCTCCACTGCTGTTCTGCAGACCGTATTAGAATACTATGGTGTATAAGCAAGTCATAGCTTCATTCATAAATGAAAAAACAACTTTTTACTGAAAAAAAATAAATCTTAAATTGGAACTACCCTGCTATATTAATCGATGATTTCGACATCCTATTCGCTCTCAGTAAATTATGATTAAAAAAAATTTCTAATTCTCGCATTAATCTTTCAAAAGAATAATAGAAGACGACCCTGAATCATTAGGAGCCGAGGATGAAGCTTAAGCCAAAGATACAGACACATCTGCTTCAGATGAAGCATATGAAAAAGCAACAGCATCCGCATATGTACAGGATTTCCACATAATGGCCATGAACAGTTGCTCCTGGAGTGGCCAAATAATGCTTAGCTGATCAACGGATGGTGTGAGATCAAATCCTAACTACGAGTAGAGGAGGGGAAGTCTATTTCAACATATTCAAACCATGACTCTTTAAGGGATAAAAATGTAGAACCAGCATAAATGAAACTTGGGGATGAAAGTTTCATTTTTTGGACAAAAATATTCCTTGTTTTCTTCATCCTTTGCATTGAAGAATAGAGTAAAATATATTCATGGATCACTCAGTGAGGAAACTCCAAATAATATAATCACAAAACATAGTTGAACACTGACAAATATCTTGGAGGGAGCATAAGTAATATTGTTTAGAACCAGTCTATATCGTACAAAAGTCAGAAATAAACCTGAAGGGACAGAATTAAATCAACAGCATCATAGAGATTTCTTGGTTCTAATGCCTCTCCAGCAATATCAGATGGCATCTGTGATAACAAAAGCGATGCCTGCACGATAGATAGATTGACAGTTCCAATTTTCCCAAGTTAAAAACTGTAGGACCTGAGAATTTTTCTGTCGCCAAATTAATAAGCACTCTCAGAATTTTCTAGTACCAAAAATAGATTACATCTTATGATTATATATTTCCAATGTTCACAAGTTTGTACTCCACATGAGCGAGATACAATCATGTTATTATAATCTCACTTTTTAATTCTTTTTACCACAAGATTGCAGACCTAACTCCATATATCTATCTTGAAAATTTAAGTCTAAATTGTTGTCATAAACACAAGTTTTTAATATCATCACAAATCTTAGGAAATTCATGCAGCGTCGTGATTACATGACTAAGATGAAAACTTATTCAAAAAGATAAATCAATCCAATTAATTTCCAACCAATTATCTGTGATTAATGCACCAATTAAAATAAGTTATTTCACGTTCCCCTTAAACATTCACATCTTATTTAACAATTAATGGTGGAAAAAAACCTTCAAGCCTTCTGCAGTGCAGTCCGATACTGGCCACCCGCTGTCTTGAGTGGAAAATGTCCATCCCCCTTTAGAAGCGTGGCGATACCATGAACTGATGTTTCGTAAGCCGTCTTTCCTAATCTTTAAACCAAAACTGAAATATTAGATGAATTTAAAAACCAATATAACAAAACACAAATGAAAGCATGACAATTAGAACATGTTCAAGTCTTGCGGTAATTACTTGTGATATTTTGATGAACTCGTGTGCTTTATTAAGCATCAAACCATAGTTGCTGGTAAGATTGGTTGCCAATATCGCTTGGACTGAAAAAGAAACATCCCACAATTGAGATCCGTTGTACCCCTGCATTGATTTATTTACAGTAGGTTACAAACTCATAAAAGTTTCTTGAGGATAGGATATGAGACAGATTTAAAAACAAACTATGCTCTGCACTTACATCAAAATTTCTATGGTTATACCAGCCATGATAAAAACGATTCAGGCATCTTTAATATGGAGAACTGAATGGTCTTAAAAGTATTAAAGAAAAACGTAAGCTAAGATCATGTTCATTATATTGTCCTAAATCTCAGGTTTTTGAAGCATTGGAGAGGCATAGAATTTAAGCCAGGAAGTAAAATATAATGAAGACCTGCATCTTCATGCCATCTTCAGCCACCCACAGGTAATCCTTTATTCTTGAAAGATGTAATTTGACTACCATCGAATTTGGATCATCAACCCAACAACAGAGCATGTTTAGTACCTGTTATCACATTGGAGATTATTCAGATTTCAGTTCTATACTTCTATTGTTTCAAAAGTTGAAGAAATTTATACCATTATATTATAAGAGACATAGAAATAAAATTTATGCCACTGCCTATAAAGCCAGCTACAAAATGACAGTGTGACAATGGGAGCCTTTCACAAGGCACAGAAAGGGGCAGTTTGCAGCAGGCTTCCTACTCCACTGGACCACTTACGCCAAATCTGGATCTGTTTGCAATCGTCACCACAGCAAACAGGCTGAGATTTGGCAGAAGGAGTCTAGTGGACTAGACTGCCACATGGTGTCCCACTTTTTTGCCTTATTAAAAAGGCAGTCTCGTAGTAGCATGTGTTGTAAATGTTAATCCTATCTGTATCAATGTCAAGCGTTTGAAAGAGTTCAGACCATACTGTTTGAGATAGTACTGATCCTTTTTGCCAAACGGAAAATAGTTAGACTGGGAAAAAATGGTTGCAATGGAAATTTCTCACATGAACATAGTTTCAGCAGAATACTGTGCAATATTTCACTAATAAAACTATAGCAGATACCTTATTTACAGGTCCAAGACATACATAATGAGTGTTTTCATCCTCATAATGTATATGTTGCATCACAATGCTTAAAGCCTTATGCTTTAATTTAGAAAAAGGCCATTGCATAAGAAGAGTCTCTCCAAACTTGTGAAGACCATCCCAGATGATATCTTGAATTAATGAATGTGGGAAGTATAGATCTTCCTGCATCATAATCAGTAACATGCCAAAATGAATTGAAGGATAGTACAGCCTCCTCAAGCTTTTTCAGAGGCAGTGACTGGTCCTCACTCCTTCCGAGAGCAATGATAATCATAGAATTAGCAAAGCACACACAGGTTTATAGCAGTTCACCCTCAATGTAAAAGTTACATTCAGTTGCTACGGCAGGTTTCCACTATGAGAAGAATACTAGTTTTCCTTCGCACCTCTCTTGCACAAACATGACGACCCCCCTTTACTATATATGTAGGAACATTAGTGCAACCTAATATATGGATGGACTACCTAGCATGCAATTCAGTATAGGCAAAGAGGATAATGCTTCACTTCTTTAATTTCTTGCCTTCAATTTTGGCGATGAAAAATGTATGTTCTTTTAAATTCATTGGATTGTCAAGTCATCATGGATCTAGATAATCAATTATGCCCTTAAAAAGAAAACAATGCTAAGCAAAAGGGAACATGTATAAGATATAAAAGGCCCTGCAAATCAGATTGCAATTTAGATTTAACAAGTGATTCAGCTAAATCAATAGGCATGTATGTAAGCCCTCGCTTGGCCCCCATTAATTTAATTTTTATTTCTCTCTTTCTTATTTTCAACCACACAATCTTCCATAAAATAATATTAGACGTAAATCGTCTTTTTCTTCTTTTTTCAACCACCCATTTTTGAAAAAAATACTATTCCACCCCATTAAAATTTGAAATAATAGGGGTCAAACAGGGGATAAATAAACATGAATAACATGTCATTTCATTTTTCTACACTTCAAAAAGTCAAGTGATTCTTGTCTTTTGAGAACAACCAATTATTTGACACCTCTAAATGCAGATCCAAAATATGGTATCCTTAGTCTTAGTGAACCTTAAACCAATCTAAGATAGAGAAACTAATCACAATAAAATAATTTTTACCTTGGCACATTGATGTCTGGCCAATTGCCAATCAATTTGATGATAAGGATGAGTATAGAGCTCTTTTCTAAGTGATAGAACAGCGTTGTTAACTGGCCCAACATATCTCTTCCTGTATAAATATGACATTGGTAGGTACACCATCCGGCAATGACACCACATACGCCCTACATCAGTTGCAGAATTTCATAATTATCTTTGTTAGTTCTAATTATTTATTGTAAGTTTTAACACAAAATTATAGTTTTGGTCCAACAAGTATACGTTGTTTGAACTGTTAAATAAAATGTGTAGAGCACGGGTGAGAAAATTTTGTTTAATAGATCTGTTTACATTGGCATTAGAGGTTTCTAGAACAATCTCTAGATATATGAGCACCTAGGGCTTGTTCAATAAGGTGAATTGTATAACATCAAAGATTGTTAAATAAGACAAGGAAGTCAAAATCTTTTTCATTGTAGAAATGATAAAATTTTACAAAATGTGAGTATTTTTTAGAAAAAAAATAGACATGCATCTTTATACAACTAAGTATTATCATTGTACCCAAAGATTCCATTCCTCATGCATCTATCACAGCTAGATTGGTTCCATAGTGTTCCTCAAATTTCAAATATATGGCACACCCTTGGAAATAGATCTCAATGTCTGCTATCTTCTAATCATTGTGAATAAAATTGAACTGTGTTCAAGAAAAGAAAATTTAGTATCAAAGGAAGCAGTAAGAACCTGGGTGCACAGGGAAAATATAAGGAAGAAGCCATAATTCAGGAGGTAAAGGGTTATTGCCACTCCACTCATATACGCCCAGTACCTGGGAAGTTTTCATAAGTACTCAATGTAACATCAAGTTCTAATTAAAATCTTATATGACTTTTACACGCGTGCGTGGGTAGGGAGGGAGGGTAATACCGAGAGCCAAAATTTTCCCCATGATGGAATGTAGGTGGCACCACCATGATCAAGAATCCATGTTCTTGCTTTCTGAATTGCACCATCTCCACTTCTCATATCTTCACCAAGAAGTCTTAATGTAACATAATTGAGGGCTGTACCGAACATGGTGCTGTGTCCTTCTATGTGCAAGCCCCAGCCTCCATCAACGTTCTACGGTTCAATTAACTAATTATATCAGTTTCTATAGCAATGGACATTTCCCTTAATAATTTTCTTTCATTTTTGTATCTATCAATGCAACACTACGCTATACAAATATCTCGTTTTTACAATTTTATGCCAATAGTTAGTCATTATAGTATTGCTGCTTTTGTTTTCTCTTCTTCATTTTTCTTCTCTCTTTTTGGCAATAAGTTGATGAATAATCATTTATAGCATACATTTCTCACATGCTGGGCAATTACCAAGATTAGCTCGACTATTGCATAAGACATCAGTATAATTCTCATTCAATGATATTTATAAAATAAGAGCTAAGAACTACCTGATGATTATACAAATAGCGACAAATCTCTTTTTGATGTTCTTCAGGCAGGATTGTGTTTAGAGCATCCATTACAAACAAGGATATAACCTGCAAATGTTGAAATTACTGTGAGTTGAAAGAAATGATTTCAAGATTAAACTAAGGAATCAGAGAAAAAGTAGACTGACAAGCACCATTATTGAAATCCAAACATTTGCATAATACATCACAAATTCAGGTGATGACTGATGAGAAAATTGTGGTTGGAACGATGAGTCTACAGGTTGTGACTTGTGAGGAGTACACATTTTGAGAAAATCTTTTGGACAGTCGGGCAAAAGTACCGGCCAGTCTCTTGCCGGAAAAACCTTTACCCCCAACCGCCGAGACACCGTCCAGTGGCAATCCGGCTGGACAGTCTCTCGCAGGCGATTTCGCCGATCGAGTTGGCCATTTGAACCAAAAAGCATTGGAACCCAAGAAACCTTTTCTTTTATATTTTTATTTTTGCAATAATATAATAACAAAAAGGACAAAAACGTTTATGTAAAAGTAAAACAATGAGAATATCAAATTCTTTTCAAAATATAATTCAAATAAATATTGAAAATATATTTCAAACATTATTTATCATAAACTATACATATAAATTTAAAATATTCGACTACATAAAGCTTTTTTTGTTAAATAACTTTTTTTTAATAAAACATAATTTAAAATAATAATTTGTCAAGAGCTAAATTAACTAGAGTATATGTCCGAAAAGCCTGTTTGGAAGAGATTTTGAGAATTGATTTTTTAACCATTATGAAAAAAGTGAGATCAACTTGTAAGAAAAGAAGTCAAATATGACGACTGAAATAGTGAAATAACGATTAAAAAAATCGCTCCCCAACATGCCCTAAATATTTTTGGTATTGCTTTTTATTAATCTCGTATAGTGTGACGTCCGACGTGCCATATCCATCAAGCTTCCAGTGGCAGTGGGTTGAATTATATTTTATTTAATATTATCATATATTGACGTGAGTGAATATTATCATTGCAAGAAATAGATGCACTTTCTGAACACAGACTTGAGGGTTTTTTTGCAAAAAGATCTGTTCCCACAATATCAAGCTCCTCTTCGGTCTGGATAAAGATTTTAATTAAAGTTCTAAATTTTATGAAAAATGAGTTTAAGAAAGAGTAATGTTAATTGCAGTCGCTCACTCTCGTTCTATGTGATATACATGTGGCGGTTAGTGATTTGATATATTAATTGGTAGTTTTTTATTACTTTATGCAACAAATTACTAACCGTCACATGTATGTCACGTAAAGCGATTGTAGTAGTGAACGGTTGCAAATAGCATTATTCTCTAAGAAATTATGACAAAATAGGGCTATGATATGTTGACAAAGTCAGAAAAAAATGATGAACTGAAATAAGAGAGCTCCCACCAAGCCTGGCATGAGAAACAAAGGGCCACCATAATCAGCAGGCCAGTGTCCATCTTCAACCTGAAGAGTTGAATAGAATCTTAGGGCTCTTTTCAATGTTATTTCCACTGCTTCAACTGTTATTTCTTCTTCACTTTCTATTTTAACCTGCTGCAGCAACTCTACCTCAACAGGATTCTCCTTTGCAAGCTGTAAGCAAAAGTAATGTCCATTCACAAAAAAGTTATTTTATCCATTCACAAACATGCCCTAATAGCACGATTCTGCTTAGTCGAGCATAACAATCATGGTCCTACAAAAGAAAAATGCGCGATAACTTAAGATGGATTGGTTGTCACCTGAAGTCGCATTAGCAAATCAGAACTATGTTTGATATTATAACGGTTATTGTGAAACTCCTCGCGAATCTTTTCAATGGCAGCTTGTTCTTCTGGTGTTCCTAGGTTAGGATCAAATTCCCAGTACTGTCTACCAGAATGGTTATTTACACTTGTAAGCCACGGATCATCCCCTTCTGAAACTTTAAGCTTCCACATTTTCTCTCTTTTCCTTTTGGGTATTTTGATCAAAACCCTACTATAACTTGTTGAACTAAATATAGGGTAAGGTGGGGTGAGGGGGTAGTCATTGCTTGAGAGTAGTTAAGGAAGAGAAGTTTTCGTGAGAAAATAAGTATCAGATCGAAGAAATTTTGAGATTGGATTAAGTTTCGCAATGAAGAAAAAGTGTTGAACTTTGGAACATGTGTGAAGAAGGATTCTTTTAGTCGCGTGTATTTATAGTTGGTGGAACCACGTCGATTTTTGCAATAATATAATAACAAAAAGGACAAAAACGTTTATGTAAAAGTAAAACAATGAGAATATCAAATTCTTTTCAAAATATAATTCAAATAAATATTGAAAATATATTTCAAACATTATTTATCATAAACTATACATATAAATTTAAAATATTCGACTACATAAAGCTTTTTTTGTTAAATAACTTTTTTTTAATAAAACATAATTTAAAATAATAATTTGTCAAGAGCTAAATTAACTAGAGTATATGTCCGAAAAGCCTGTTTGGAAGAGATTTTGAGAATTGATTTTTTAACCATTATGAAAAAAGTGAGATCAACTTGTAAGAGAAGAAGTCAAATATGACGACTGAAATAGTGAAATAACGATTAAAAAAATCGCTCCCCAACATGCCCTAAATATTTTTGGTATTGCTTTTTATTAATCTCGTATAGTGTGACGTCCGACGTGCCATATCCATCAAGCTTCCAGTGGCAGTGGGTTGAATTATATTTTATTTAATATTATCATATATTGACGTGAGTGAATATTATCATTGCAAGAAATAGATGCACTTTCTGAACACAGACTTGAGGGTTTTTTTGCAAAAAGATCTGTTCCCACAATATCAAGCTCCTCTTCGGTCTGGATAAAGATTTTAATTAAAGTTCTAAATTTTATGAAAAATGAGTTTAAGAAAGAGTAATGTTAATTGCAGTCGCTCACTCTCGTTCTATGTGATATACATGTGGCGGTTAGTGATTTGATATATTAATTGGTAGTTTTTTATTACTTTATGCAACAAATTACTAACCGTCACATGTATGTCACGTAAAGCGATTGTGGTAGTGAACGGTTGCAAATAGCATTATTCTCTAAGAAATTATGACAAAATAGGGCTATGATATGTTGACAAAGTCAGAAAAAAATGATGAACTGAAATAAGAGAGCTCCCACCAAGCCTGGCATGAGAAACAAAGGGCCACCATAATCAGCAGGCCAGTGTCCATCTTCAACCTGAAGAGTTGAATAGAATCTTAGGGCTCTTTTCAATGTTATTTCCACTGCTTCAACTGTTATTTCTTCTTCACTTTCTATTTTAACCTGCTGCAGCAACTCTACCTCAACAGGATTCTCCTTTGCAAGCTGTAAGCAAAAGTAATGTCCATTCACAAAAAAGTTTTTTTATCCATTCACGAGCATGCCCTAATAGCACGATTCTGCTTAGTCGAGCATAACAATCATGGTCCTACAAAAGAAAAATGCGCGATAACTTAAGATGGATTGGTTGTCACCTGAAGTCGCATTAGCAAATCAGAACTATGTTTGATATTATAACGGTTATTGTGAAACTCCTCGCGAATCTTTTCAATGGCAGCTTGTTCTTCTGGTGTTCCTAGGTTAGGATCAAATTCCCAGTACTGTCTACCAGAATGGTTATTTACACTTGTAAGCCACGGATCATCCCCTTCTGAAACTTTAAGCTTCCACATTTTCTCTCTTTTCCTTTTGGGTATTTTGATCAAAACCCTACTATAACTTGTTGAACTAAATATAGGGTAAGGTGGGGTGAGGGGGTAGTCATTGCTTGAGAGTAGTTAAGGAAGAGAAGTTTTCGTGAGAAAATAAGTATCAGATCGAAGAAATTTTGAGATTGGATTAAGTTTCGCAATGAAGAAAAAGTGTTGAACTTTGGAACATGTGTGAAGAAGGATTCTTTTAGTCGCGTGTATTTATAGTTGGTGGAACCACGTCGAGGCTTAGAGATAAACGTAAATATTGTGAACTATTTTCGGATATTGGAACTTTAAAGATCGTGAATATGATCTAGTAGCATATAAATGCTTCCAATATACAATTTGGGTGAGCTTAAAATAACTTAAAAGGTGGGCTTTTTAAAACTTTTTCAATAAAGTTTTTTGAGTCGCATGTATTTATAGTTGGTGGAGTCATGTCCACGCATGAACATAAGCGTGAAATTGTTAGCTTACTTGGGATATTGGACAGATCATGAATCAGTAGCAAAATAAATGCTTCCAATATAAAATTAGCGTGTTTGGGTGAGCTTAAAGTAGCTTAAAAAGTGAATTTTTTAAACTTTTCAAGAAAGCCAACTTTTAAGCTATTTGAACATGCACGACATCCAATCAATCATTAATAAAGAATTCCATGTTGTCTTCCCACCGATTTAGCTGCCGTTTGTTTTCCATTTTTTTGTAAGAATGCATTTTGAATAGTTAATTGATTAAGAATGTATAGTTAAGAAATTAGAAAAAGTTTTAATTTTGCGTGTATTATTATTTTATTAAAAAATGTGTTATTAAAAAGAAATGAGAGAAAAAGGGGTATCAAACAAGGGCTAAATTTGAGAATTAAAATATCCAGTAGATTTGTATGTTTCTTAAGAACTAAACTGTTTTGTAGAGACCCTCAAGAGAAAATGTTTAAATTGAATAGACATCTGTTCCTATCATATCTTGGCAATTTCTGCTGATCGTCTATATGCAACAAATTACTAACCGTCACATGTATGTCACGTAAAGCGATTGTGGTAGTGAACGGTTGCAAATAGCATTATTCTCTAAGAAATTATGACAAAATAGGGCTATGATATGTTGACAAAGTCAGAAAAAAATGATGAACTGAAATAAGAGAGCTCCCACCAAGCCTGGCATGAGAAACAAAGGGCCACCATAATCAGCAGGCCAGTGTCCATCTTCAACCTGAAGAGTTGAATAGAATCTTAGGGCTCTTTTCAATGTTATTTCCACTGCTTCAACTGTTATTTCTTCTTCACTTTCTATTTTAACCTGCTGCAGCAACTCTACCTCAACAGGATTCTCCTTTGCAAGCTGTAAGCAAAAGTAATGTCCATTCACAAAAAAGTTATTTTATCCATTCACAAACATGCCCTAATAGCACGATTCTGCTTAGTCGAGCATAACAATCATGGTCCTACAAAAGAAAAATGCGCGATAACTTAAGATGGATTGGTTGTCACCTGAAGTCGCATTAGCAAATCAGAACTATGTTTGATATTATAACGGTTATTGTGAAACTCCTCGCGAATCTTTTCAATGGCAGCTTGTTCTTCTGGTGTTCCTAGGTTAGGATCAAATTCCCAGTACTGTCTACCAGAATGGTTATTTACACTTGTAAGCCACGGATCATCCCCTTCTGAAACTTTAAGCTTCCACATTTTCTCTCTTTTCCTTTTGGGTATTTTGATCAAAACCCTACTATAACTTGTTGAACTAAATATAGGGTAAGGTGGGGTGAGGGGGTAGTCATTGCTTGAGAGTAGTTAAGGAAGAGAAGTTTTCGTGAGAAAATAAGTATCAGATCGAAGAAATTTTGGGATTGGATTAAGTTTCGCAATGAAGAAAAAGTGTTGAACTTCGGAACATGTGTGAAGAAGGATTCTTTTAGTCGCGTGTATTTATAGTTGGTGGAACCACGTCCAGGCTTAGAGATAAACGTAAATATTGTGAACTATTTTCGGATATTGGAACTTTAAAGATCGTGAATATGATCTAGTAGCATATAAATGCTTCCAATATACAATTTGGGTGAGCTTAAAATAACTTAAAAGGTGGGCTTTTTAAAACTTTTTCAATAAAGT